>NC_135910.1:17628639-17856699 GCF_964194155.1 Cetorhinus maximus | reverse complement strand
TGAGTTGGGTTTGGGTTGGGTTGAGGTTGAGTTGGGTTTGGGTTGGGTTGAGGTTGAGTTGGGTTGAGTTGGGTTTGGGTTGGGTTGAGGTTGAGTTGGGTTGAGTTGGGTTTGGGTTGGGTTGAGGTTGAGTTGGGTTGAGTTGGGTTGGGTTGAGTTGGGTTGGGTTGGGTTGGGTTGAGTTGGGTTGGGTTGGGTGGTTATAATGGGGTGCGCTTTATCCGGGACGGGGGTCGATCCCGGTAAACCGAGTCCGGATTCGAATGGTTCGGGGCCCCGAACGGGCACCGGTTCCGCCCCGGGTTCGGGGCCGGGAGGGTCCGAGCCGGGAGGGTCCGAGCCGGGAGGGTCTGCTCCCCGACCCCCGTTCCCCCTGTCCGAAGAGCAGAAGGAACTGGTCCAGGAATCCTGGAAAGTCTTGCATCAGGATATCGCCAGGGTCGGCATCATCATGTTCATCAGGTAAAACCGATCAGGGCTGGGGGTTCACTTGTGTTTCCTGCTTTATTTCCCTATTTGTGGTCAACCCCCACCCCCCAAACCCTTTCCCAAGTTTCATTCCAACCTTCCCTCCCTCCCCTTGGGCGTTAAAATCCCTCTTGCTCGCCTCATGAGGCCATTCGGCCCTTCATGCCTATGTCAGCTCTTCCAATTTTTTGACCCTTTCTTCCTCTGGTCCTGCAACTATCTCCCCCCCACCCCCCCCCCACCCCCTGTCTCCCCCCACCCCACCCCCTGTCTCCCCCCCCTCCCCCCCCCCCAACACCCCTTTCAAGTCATAATACATCCACCAAAAAAAACCCCAAAAATACTCTGCCTACTGGAAACCTGAAATAAAAACAGGGAATGCTGGAAATGCTCAGCAGGTCTGGCAGTATCTGCGGAGAGAGAAACAGTTAACATTCCAGGTCAGTGCAGTATTTGGCCAATTCCCTCTCTCGTCATTTGATAAATTAATTTCTCGTGGTTACAGCATCTGGTGCTAGAGGGATCTCTCGTCTTTTATCACAAAGTCGATGAAGTCAGCGCCCGGAAACATTAACTCTCTTCCTCTCTCCGCAGATGCTGCCTGACCTGCCAAGTTCTCCCAGCATTTCCTGTTTTCGGTTTATCTCCGAAAGAGCTCTCCAATTTTTGCCCCTTTCTTCCACAGATGTTTTTTTATTTCCCACCCCCCTCCCCTCCCCTCCCCTTTAAGTAAAGCATCTGAACACGGCCCTGCAGATGCTGAAGATCTGAAATAAGAGCAGCAAATGCTGGAAAAACTCAGCAGGTCTGGTAGCGCCTGTGGAGAGAGACACAGAGTTAACGTTTCAGGCTGTGGTACAGCCTTTATCCAGCTCCCTCTTTGCTCATTTGGGAAATGAATTTCTGGAGTTTACTGCAGCTGGTGTCAGACGAATCCCTATTCTATGGCTTTTATTATGAAGCTTCGAATCACAGTTTAATTGGTGACTTGTTAATTGCTCATTAAGATGCTCCTAGAATAGTAATAGTTGTCCATTTAATTTATGATGTGGAACCTAATGATTGAGGGTGGCGAGGGGTTATACAGGTTTCCATGTGCCTGGGACAGACTATAACCTGCCTCTCTAAATGTCATTGTGTATCTGGTCTATTACTAATAGCTTGTGACTGGGGCTTTTTTCTCTAGAAAAGATAAGGTGCAGGGGGGAGGGCACCTGATAGCGGTCTTTAAAATGACGAAGGGGTTTCAAGAGGGTTGACGTAGAGAAAGTGTTGTTGAAACCAGAACCAGGGGTGATCAATATGAGACGGTCACTAATCAATCCAATCGGGAGTTCGGGAAAAATGCCTTTACCTGGGGAGTGGGAAGAATGTGGAACTCGCTCCCACAGGAATCGTATAGATACATTGAAGGGGGAAGCTGGACAAACACACGAGGGAGAAAGGAATAGAAGGATAGGGTGAGACGAAGAGGGGGTAGGAAAAGGCTCATGTGGAGCATAAACACCAGCACGGAGCAGATGGGCCGAATGGCCTGTTTCTGTGAGTTCTGTCTTTATTTCTTTGAATTCAGAGTTGCTTAATTTGAATGATCTGGCCATTCAATTTCTTTAAATTTCCGTTCTCCTGATTTTTAAAAATTCAATTTGTATATTTCGTTAGTGTAAACGTTGAGTGTAATTGATCTGGAGCAGGCCCCAGGCTGAATACAAAGAAATGATTTCTGCAATGATGACCTTTTCACTTTGACTACCTGAAACTGACGTTCGGAAATTAAGGCTGTGCTTCACAGAGGTTTGTTCAAATTTGTACAGAGTCCCTAGAGGTATTTCAATATTTACAGGGGGTCCCCGGGGAGTGTGTCAGTATTTACAGGGGGGTCCCCGGGGAGTGTGTCAGTATTTACAGGGGGCCCCCGGGGAGTGTGTCAGTATTTACAGGGGGTCCCCGGGGAGTGTGTCAGTATTTACAGGGGGTCCCCGGGGAGTGTGTCAGTATTTACAGGGGGTCCCCGGGGAGTGTGTCAGTATTTACAGGGGGTCCCCGGGGAGTGTGTCAGTATTTACAGGGGGTCCCTAGGGATATTTCAATTTTTACAGGGGGTCCCCGGGGAGTGTGTCAGTATTTACAGGGGGTCTCCGAGGAGTGTGTGAGTATTTACAGGGGGTCCCCGGGGAGTGTCAGTATTTACAGTGGGGTCCCCGGGGAGTGTGTCAGTATTTACAGGGGGTCCCCGGGGAGTGTGTCAGTATTTACAGGGGGTCCCCGGGGAGTGTGTCAGTATTTACAGGGGGTCCCTGGGGAGTGTGTCAGTATTTACAGGCGGTCCCCGGGGAGTGTGTCAGTATTTACAGGGGGTCTCTGGGGAGTGTGTCACTATTTACAGGGGGTCCCCGGGGAGTGTGTCAGTATTTTCAGGGGGTCTCTGGGAGTGTGTCAGTATTTACAGGGGGGTCCCCGGGGAGTGTGTCAGTATTTACAGGGGGTCTCCGGGGAGTGTGCCAGTATTTACAGGGGGTCCCCGGGGGTGTGTCAGTATTTACAGAGGGTCGCTGGGGGTGCGTCAGTATTTTCAGGGGATCCCCGGGGAGTGTGTCGGTATTTACAGGGGGTCCCCGGGGAGTGTGTCAGTATTTACAGGGGGTCCCCGGGGAGTGAGTCAGTATTTACAGGGGGTCCCCGGGGAGTGTGTCAGTATTTACAGGGGGTCTCTGGGAGTATGTCAGTATTTACAGTGGGTCCCCGGGGAGTGTGTCAGTGTTTACAGTGGGGTCCCCGGGGAGTGTGTCAGTATTTACAGGGGGTCCCGGGGAGTGTGTCAGTATTTACAGGGGTCCCCGGGGAGTGTGTCAGTATTTACAGTGGGGTCCCCGGGGAGTGTGTCAGTATTTACAGCGGGTCTCTGGGGAATGCGTCAGTATTTACAGAGGGTCACTAGGGGTGCGTCAGTATTTTCAGGGGGTCCCTGGGGAGTGTGTCAGTATTTAGAGGGTGTCTCTGGGGGTGTGTCAGTATTTACAGAGGGTCTCCGGGGAGTGTGCCAGTATTTACAGGGGGTCCCCGGGGAGTGCGTCAGTTTACAGGGGGGTCCCCGGGGAGTGTGTCAGTATTTACAGGGGGGTTCCCGGGGAGTGTGTCAGTATTTACAGGGGAGTCCCCGGGGAGTGTGTCAGTATTTACAGGGGTTCCCTGGGGAGTGTGTCAGTATTTACAGGGGGTCCCCGGGGAGTGTGTCAGTATTTACAGGGGAGTCCCCGGGGAGTGTGTCAGTATTTACAGGGGTTCCCTGGGGAGTGTGTCAGTATTTACAGGGGTTCCCCGGGGAGTGTGTCAGTATTTACAGGGGGTCCCGGGGAGTGTGTCAGTATTTACAAGGGGTCCCGGGGAGTGTGTCAGTATTTACAGAGGGTCCCCGGGGAGTGTGTCAGTATTTACAGGGGGTCCCCGGGGAGTGTGTCAGTATTTACAGGGGGTCCCGGGGAGTGTGTCAGTATTTACAGGGGGTCCCGGGGAGTGTGTCAGTATTTACAGGGGGTCCCCGGGGAGTGTGTCAGTATTTACAGGGGGTCCCCGGGGAGTGTGTCAGTATTTACAGGGGGTCCCCGGGGAGTGTGTCAGTATTTACAGGGGGTCCCTGGGGAGTGTGTCGGTATTTACAGGGGGTCTCCCCGGGGAGTGTGTCAGTATTTACAGGGGGTCCCCGGGGAGTCTGTCAGTATTTACAGGGGGTCCCCGGCTTTGCCCACGATTTCATGCGGGGGTGGGCAGGGCCTCAGATGGGTAACCCACCCTTGCCCCAATTGAGTCCCTTAAATGGCCGCTTAAGGGCCTTTTCTTGTCCAGCCTCAATCTTTAGGCTGGCGGGTGGATGACAGCTCAGGAGGACAAAGCCAAAAATGAACAGGGTTCGATCTCGGGCGGGAAGAGGGGTGGCGCCTCCATCAGAAGACCCCATCTGACTGGGGGGGTTGGGGGAGGGGGGGGCGTTGCCCTCCCCTCATGGCCCAGTGACCTCCGGACCTCCCTCCCTCATGGCCTGTCCCCCGAGACCCCGATCGCCTCCATTGGTGCCCACACCCCTCCCCCACACCAGGCCATCCCCACCCTCCCTGCCCCGGGACCCTTGCCACTTACCTCTCCTCCAGTTCCCAGCCCTTCGTTCAAGGCAGCCCCTTGCAGTGCCTCTTCCGGCCACTGCAGCGCCGTCCCTGGAGGGTCTGGAGAGCTGCTTTCCAATCTGATTGGCCGGCAGCTCTCCAAGGCAGGACTAGCCACCCCTCCCCCCTCCTCCCCCCAGTGATGGGCAGAAGCCCCACCTTATGCCAATCAACACTCGTTAGAGTGTGAAATGGGATCGGGCACACTGGAGTTGGCGGGAATGTGTCCCCCACCAACTCTTCAGAATGTGGGGGCCGAACCCCTGCTATCCTGAAAATTCAGGCCTACGAGTGGAATGTCAAATTGTGCCTCGGTGTGGAACAAAGTTTCAGTTCATATGTTCTGATAATAATTGGAATACGAATTATATGGCAAAGCTGAATAGGTTTTCTTTCAAGAAAGAACATGTTTTTCACTTCAGCTGTGTTCAGGAAAGATGAAACTAAGTGGAGAGAGGCAGAAACAGAAAGGTCATTTTCACATTCATGTGGGCAGTAAAACTGATGGCTGTGGATCAGGCATCTTTACATTCTGTCTGTTTTACATTTTCCCTCATTTCCCTTTCCATTGACTTACCGGATCTGAAATTGGGCTAGGCACATAATGGGGGCCAATCTGAAATTCTCACAGAAACACTTGATGCCAAGAGTAACATCGAACCCAGGAAAAGCGAGGTGAGTCTTTCCTCTTCCTAATTTGAGTTATATTTTCCACAATCGGGTGGAATATTTAAAGCTGCTGTAGAAAGGCCCTGATTATGATCACCCATATTTTGTTGATAGAAATTGTAAATTTTTTCAAGTTATTATTAGCTGTGAGACAGAAACAGTGAGGGGCGAGGGGATAATTTCTCACCTTCACCTTTTAAGAATAGGTGGGCGACCCACACTGCCAAGTGTACTACCCAAGCAAAGGTGAAAATTACTTTCTTGTTAAACAGGGAGGGCAGCTGATGTTGGCAGAGGAGGAGCACGAGTCTGCTGGGAAATGGTCACATGGCTGTCATTAATGAAGATGCCACTTTATGAAATAGGGCAGCCATGTTATAACCCTGATGCTCAGCAGGGGCGAGGGGGATGATTGCACCAGCCATATTGGCCAAGCCATCAGTCACCTAATTTACACATGCACGGATAGCCGATTAACTGAAACAGCCTAAAATGAGTTGAAGGTGGTGGTCACCTTGCCTACAGTGTGCCTACGCTGTGGGCTGGTCACAGGTGACCATGCAGAGGATGGTGAAGACCTGCAACTGGCTGATTTGTAGGGACTGCGGAGGCAGTCGGTCCTAGTCATTGGCACATTGGCGTGTGGCATCGTGGCAGGTGGTGCCATGTAGTTTGTAACTAGCTGCCCTGTTTCTGTCTGAAAGTTGGTGTTGGGGGAGGTCCTGTTGTGGCCCTTCTTCACCTGCTTCTTAAAAAGAGAAACTTGCATTTCCCCGCCCCCCCCCCACCCCCCCAACCCCCAAAGCGCCTTACATAACCTCAGCTCGCCCCAAAGCGCTTTTCAACCAACGAAGCGATTTTTAAAAGGTAGTCACTTTTGTAAAGTAGGAAAGGCAGCAGCCAATTTGTGCACAGCAAGCTCTCACAAGCAGCAGTGTGATAGTGATCAGACGATTTGCTTTAAGTATCGGCTGAGGGATAAATATTGGCCCGGGCAGTGGGGAGAATGTCACTGGTCTTCTTTGAGATAGTACTAGGACGGATGGGGCTTTGGTTTCCAATCTACCCCCATTCCGATTCCCCGTTTAGTTTAGTAGATAATCATGAACTTTCATGTTTGGTGTGCAGGGCTAGGGGCCTGTTTAAAAACCTACACATTTATGCAATAAATAAATAAAACTGACCACTGCCCACCCCCCCCCACCACCCACCCCCGAAATAATGAAAGAATGAAAAAAAGGATCCAGAGAAAGACACTGTCAATGTTGGGACAAAGATACAAAACCTCTACCCTCTTAGATTTCCATTCTACACATGGCACAATCCTTCCCCCATGAAAATGGGCGTTGAAACCGAAAGAAGAAGATGTCACTTGTACAGCAACTTTCCTATCTCCAGGGCATCCCGAAATCACATCACAGTCAATGAATGGCTTTTTGACCGATAGTCAGCACAGGTGATTTTACCCACTGTGAGGCACTAGCAAGCATAAATGCTAGCTTTTCTTAATCCCTTGCATTGACAATGAGATAATTGTTCTAGTTCCTCCTGCGTTGACGTGATAGGACTGACCTTTCACGACTGACTTGTCATCCATTAACTTGGAGTTCCAGAGAGGTGAGTATAAAAACCTTACCTCGGGGATTCGCGGCCTAGTTCCAGGGAGCAGAGTCGGAGGGCGGAATTCCAGAGCGGTCAGTATATAAACCTTACCTCGGGGATTGGCGGCCTAGTTCCAGGGAGCAGAGTCGGAGGGCGGAGTTCCAGAGCGGTGAGTATAAAAACCTTACCTCGGGGATTCGCGGCCTAGTTCCAGGGAGCAGAGTCGGAGGGCGGAGTTCCAGAGCGGTGAGTATAAAAACCTTACCTCAGGGATTCGCGGCCTAGTTCCAGGGAGCAGAGTCGGAGGGCGGAATTCCAGAGCGGTCAGTATATAAACCTTACCTCGGGGATTGGCGGCCTAGTTCCAGGGAGCAGAGTCGGAGGGCGGAGTTCCAGAGCGGTGAGTATAAAAACCTTACCTCGGGGATTCGCGGCCTAGTTCCAGGGAGCAGAGTCGGAGGGCGGAGTTCCAGAGCGGTGAGTATAAAAACCTTACCTCGGGGATTGGCGGCCTAGTTCCAGGGAGCAGAGTCGGAGGGCGGAGTTCCAGAGCGGTGAGTATAAAAACCTTACCTCGGGGATTCGCGGACCTCGGGTCTTAAAAAATAATTAAAAGTGGCGTCATGGTAAATCTGTGACCTGATTGACTGGTAGAGAATCTACACTGAATTTGAAACTAAAACATTGTCAAACTAATTAAACCAAATAAATTAATCACTTAATTAATAAGTAGAGGGTATCTAGACCAGAATCAGGGGATTACTGTTCTTAGAATTTAGCATTTATAGTAGAAATCTAGCCCTAGGGAACATATAGTTAATAAGGATCAATAAGCAGTTATTAGATTTAAATTGATTTATTAAATTGTTCTAGAAATGGCAGTTGCTGGGGTGAAGTGCTTCACCTGTGGGATATGGGAAATCTGTGATGCTGCAAGTGTCCCGGACAACTACATCTGCAGGAAGTGTCCCCAATTGCAGCTCCTCACAGACCCACATGGATCGGTTGGGGCAGCAGTTGGATGCACTTAGGAGCATTCAGGTGGCAGAAAGCGTCATTGACAGGAGTTTTACAGACGTGGTCACACCCAAGGTACAGACAGATAGATGGGTGATCGCTAGAAGGGGCAGGCAGTCAGTGCAGAAATGCCCTGTGGCTGTCCCCCTCTCTAACAGGTATACCATTTTGGATTCTGTTGGGGGAATGGCCTATCAGGGGAAAACAACAGCAGTAGCCAGAGCAGTGGCACCACGGCTGTCTCTGTTGTTCAGCAGGGGGGTCAAAGCACAGAAGAGCAATTGTCATAGGGGACTCTATAGTCAGGGGCTCAGATAGGCGCTTCTGTGGTCGTGAAAGAGACACCAGGATGGTATGTTGCCTCCCTGGTGCCAGGGTCCAGGATGTCTCTGATCAGGGACATTCTGAAGGGGGAGGGAGAACAGCCAGAGGTTGCGGTACACATTGGTACTAACGACGTAGGCAGGAAGAGTGACGATGTCCTGCAGCGGGAGTTCAGGGAGTTAGGCTGAAAGTTAAAAAACAGGACCTCTAGGGTTGTAATCTCAGGATTACTCCCTGTGCCACGTGCCAGTGAGGCTAGAAATGGGAAGATAGTGCAGCTGAACACGTGGCTGAACAGATGGTGTAGGAGGGAGGGTTTCCGATATCTGGATCATTGGAATCTCTTCCGAGGCAGGTGGGACCTGTACAAGAAGGACGGGTTGCATCTAAACTGGAGGGGCACCAATATCCTGGCTGCGAGGTTTGCTAGTGTCACTCGGGAGGGTTTAAACTAGTATGGCAGGGGGGTGGGAACCAGAGCAATAGGTCAGCAGGTGAAATAAGTGACTGGGAACCAGTGAATATGGCCAGTAGGACTAAGAGGAAGGGCAGGCAGGGAGAAATTACTGAACACAGTGGGACTGGGGGTCTGAAATGCATTTGTTTCAATGCGAGAAGTATAACAGGCAAGGCAGATGAGCTTAGAACTTGGATTAGTACTTGGGACTATGATGTTATTGCTATTACAGAGACTTGTTTGAAGGATGGACAGGATTGGCAGATAAACGTTCCAGGATTTAGATATTTCAGGCAGGATAGAGAGGGATGTAGAAGAGGTGGGGGAGTTGCACTGCTGGTTAAGGGGAATATCACAGCTGTACGACAGGAGGACACCTCGGTGGGCTCATGCAGCGAGGCAATATGGGTAGAGCTCCGGAATAGGAAGGGTGCAGTCACAATGTTGGGGGTTTACTATAGGCCTCCCAATTGCCGGCGGGAGATTGAGGAACAGTTTGTAGGCAGATTTTGGAAAGATGTAAAAGCAATAGGGTTGTTGTGGTGGGTGATTTTAACTTTCCTTATATTGACTGGGAATCACTTAGTGCTAGGGGTTTGGATGGTGCAGAATTTGTAAGGTGCATCCAGGAGGGCTTTCTGAGACAATATGTAGATAGTCCAACTAGGGAAGGGGCAATACTGGACTTGGTATTAGGGAATGAACCCGGCCAGGTGGTTGAAATTTCAGTAGGGGAGCATTTCGGGAAAAGTGACCATAATTCAGTAAGTTTCAAGGTACTGGTGGATAAGGATAACAGGAGTCCTCGGGTTAAGGTGCTTAATTGGGGGAAGGCTAATTATAACAATATTAGGCAGGAACTGAGGAATCTAGACTGGAGGCGGATGTTTGAGGGCAAATCAATAACTGACATGTGGGGGGCTTTCAAACGTCAGTTGATAAGAATTCAGGACCGGCATGTTCCTGCTAGGATGAAGGATAAGTATGGCAAGTTTCAGGAACCTTGGATAACGAAGGATATTGTGAGATTAGTCAAAAAGAAAAGGGAAGCATTCGTAAGGGCTAGAAGGCTGGGAACAGATGAAGCCCGTGGAGAATACAAAGAAAGTAGGAAGAAACTTAAGCAAGGAGTCAGGAGGGCTAAAAGGGGTCATGAAAAGTCACTGGAAACCAGGATTAAGGAAAATCCCAAGGCCTTTTATACATATGTAAAAAGCAAGAGGGTAGCCAGGGAAAGGGTAGACCCACTCAGGGACAGAGGTGGGAATCTGTGTGTGGAGCCAGAAGAAATGGGAGAGATACTAAATGAATACTTCTCATCAGTATTCACCAAAGAGAAGGACTTAGCGGTCAATTTGTCTAGGGAAGAGTGTGTAGATAGCCTGGATCATGTTGAGATCAAAAAAGAGGAGGTGTTAGGCGTCTTGAAGAATATTAAGGTGGATAAGTCCCCAGGGCCAGATGGGATCTACCCCAGAGTACTGAGGGAGGCAAGGGAGGAGATTGCTGGGGCCTTGACAGAAATCTTTGTATCCTCACTGGCTACGGGTGAGGTCCCAGAGGACTGGAGAATGGCCAATGTTGTTCCATTGTTTAAGAAGGGTAGCAGGGATAATCCAGGAAATTACAGGCCGGTGAGCCTTACGTCAGTGGTAGGGAAATTATTGGAGAAGATTCTTCGTGACAGGATTTACTACCATTTGGAAGCAAATGGGTGTATTAGTGAGAGGCAGCATGGTTTTGTGAAGGGGAGGTCGTGTCTCACTAACTTGATCGACTTTTTCGAGGAAGTGACAAAGATGATCGACGATGGAAGGGTAGTGGATGTTATCTACATGGATTTCAGTAAGGCCTTTGACAAGGTCCCTCATGGCAGACTGGTACAGAAGGTAAAGTCGCACGGGATCAGAGGTGAGCTGGCAAGATGGATACAAAATTGGCTTGGTCATAGAAGACAGAGGGTAGCAGTGGAAGGGTGCTTTTCTGAATGGAGAGCTGTGACTAGTGGAGTTCCACAGGGTTCAGTGCTGGGACCTTTGCTGTTTGTAGTATACATAAATGATTTGGAGGAAAATGTAACTGGGCTAATTAGTAAGTTTACAGACGACACTAAGGTTGGAGGAGTTGCAGATAGTGAAGAGGATTGTCAAAGGATACAACGGGATATAGATTGGTTGGAGACTTGGGCGGAGAAATGGCAGATGGAGTTTAATCCGGACAAATGCGAGGTAATGCATTTTGGAAGGTCTAATACAGGCAGGAATTATACAGTAAATGGCAGAACCCTTAAGTGCATTGTCGGGCAGAGGGATCTGGGTGTACAGGTCCACAGGTCACTGAAAGTGGCAACGCAGGTGGATAAGGTAGTCAGGAAGGCATATGGCATGCTTGCCTTCATTGGCAGGGGTATTGAGTATAAAAGCTGGGAAGTCATGCTGCAGCTGTATAGAACCTTGGTTAGGCCACACTTGGAATATTGCCTGCAATTCTGGTCACCACATTAGCAGAAGGATATGGAGGCGTTGGAGAGGGTGCAGAGGGGTTTACCAGGATGCTGCCTGGTCTGGAGGTTATTAGCTATGAGGAGAGATTGGAGAAACTCGGATTGTTCTCACTAGAGCGACGGAGATTGAGGGGCAACTTAATAGAAGTTTACAAAATTATGTTTGGCATGGACAGAATAGATAGTCAGAAGCTTTTTCCCAGGGTGGAAGAGTCAATTACTAGGGGACATAGATTTAAGATGAGAGGAGAAAACTACAGAGGAGATGTGCGGGGCAAGTTTTTTACGCAGAGGGTAGTGAGTGTCTGGAATTCACTGCCAGAGGAGGCGGTGGAAGCAGGTACGATAGTGATGTTTAAGAGGCAGCTTGACAAAAACATGAATAGGATGGGAATAGGGGGATACGGACCCCGGAAGTGCAAAACGTTTTAGTTTGACGGGCAATATGATTGGCGCAGGCTTGGAGGGCCGAAGGGCCTGTTCCTGTGCTGTACTTTTCTTTGTTCTTTGTTCTTAACTGGGTGATTAAGTCCTGGTAGGTTGCAAACGAACACAGACGCACCATAGCAGCAGCTGCAGACCCACCAACGGTCACAAGTCAGGGCAAATGATCTGTGAGCATTCCTAGGAAATCTCAGTGTTACTGGAATAAGGAGGACGGAGGTGTGGCGATTTCATCACTGGCCAAGCAAATTGTAAATCGCAGTCATTTCCAGCACAGTGTGACTGACTGAGGGAAGAACCCTATTATCTCCATTGCAGCTGGGTTCCCTCTGTCACAACGCACAGCTGCATATTTTTTGGGGAGTGTGGTATTTGCGAGTACAGCTCTAAGTATTTCTCAAACGAAATGGCTCGAGTAAAGAAAATGAAATGTACTTATCAAGAACCAATCAAAACTATTGATTTACCACCCCTGGGGCAGTTGAATTGCAAATCCTCTCATTTGCAATGTGCCTTTCAACAGTCCAGCAAAGGCTGCTTCCCTGGTGAAAGTGGAGATGAAACATCAATGGCCTTGGCCAATGATGAAATCGCCACACCTCCGTCCTTCTTATTCCAGCAACACTCAGATTTCCTAGAAATGTTCACAGATCCTTTGCCCTGACTTGTGACCGTCGGTGGGTCTGCAGCTGCTGCTATGGTGCGTCTGTGTTCGTTTGCAACCTACCAGGACTTAATCACCCAGTCAAGTGAAACAAACCTAATGGATGACAAGTCAGTCGCGAAAGGTCAGTCCTATCATGTCAACGCAGGAGGAACTAGAACAATGATCTCATTGTCAATGTGAGGGATTAAGCAAAGCTAGCATTTAGATGCCACCTTCCAAGACCCCAGAACATCCCAAAGTGCTTTCAGCCAATTAAGTGTTTTTTAAAAGTGTAGTCACTGTTGTAAAGTAGGAAACACACCTTGCAGTGCGCAAACTAAATGCTGAGATGATAACCTGGCAATCTTTTTTAGTGATGTTGATTGTGGAATAACTATTGGTCAGGACACTAGGGAGAACTGCCCTACTCTTCTTCAAAGTAACGGGTGCGGGATCTTTCACACCCACCTGCAAGGGCAGACGGGGCTTCAGATTAACATTTTATGTGAAAGACAGCCCCTCTGACAGTGCTGCACTCCCTCAGTACTGCACTCAGAATGTCAGCCTAGTTTCTGGAATGGGACTTGAATCCACAGCCTACTGTCACGGGACTAGTATTCCAGAGTCCCAGGATAATGCTCTGAGGGCCTAGGTTCAAAACAGATGGTGAAATTTGAATTCAATAGAAATCTGAAAGTCTGTAAGTCATTGCTGTAAAAACCCATCTAGGTCACTAATATCCTTTAGGGATGGATATCTGCCATTCTTACCTGGTTTGACCTACATGTGATTCCAGACCTACAGCAATGTAGTTGATTCTTAAATGCAATTAAGGCTAATGCAATTGGCCTAGCCACACCCCATGAACGAATGTTTAAAAAACCCAATTAATCCCTATTGAAAATCACCTAACTTGATCTGAGTAGGGTTGAGATATCTACTATCAGGTGGCTTGGTTCTGCCTGTGCTCCCAACACTTAGGGAGCTAAATTTAAGACAACTGAAGGTGTCTATATCCAATCCAAACCTACCGGAGAGGAAAATGTGTTGTGAAGTATGGTGAAAATGATTTGAATTTGCTGATCTCTCCATCATTGCAGCAGGAAGGGTTTCACAATCAGGCTCCATGTCCTTACCCAAGTCTTGAGTGACACCTGCCTTTAACTGGCACAATTCCTGTTGACCAGGGTTGAAGGCGCATATGGCACGAGAGAGGTCAGGACCTGGCTCACTGCCTCCACCATGATCAAATGTCCTGTTGATGGCCACCTGCCCAATCCAACACATGAGAAGAACTTGGCCTCAACCACACCTTTATTATCTCTAGACATGACTATTCCGACGCTCTGTTGGCTGACCTCCTGTCCCTCTAAAAGTCAAAATCATCCACAACTCTGCTGCCTGGGTTCCATCCCGCGCCAAGTCTCTTTGTCCCATCCCTGCTGTGCTCTCTCACCTCGTTGGCTCCTGTTTGAGTAAGTCTTCAATTTTAAATTTCTCATCCTTGTTTTTAAACCCCTCCCCCCACCATGACACTGGCCCATAACCTCCTCCAGCCTCATTGCCCTCTCATTTCTCTGCACTCTTTCAATTCCACCCTCTTTGAGCATCCCCAATTTGAATCACTCCACCATTGGCGGCCGTGCCTTCAGCTGCCTGTGCCCTGAGCTCTGGAATTCCCTTCCCTAAACCTCCCTATCTCTCCTCCTCTAAGACGCCCCAGAAGACCTATTCATGTGACCAAGCTTTTGGCCACTTATTTCATTAGCTCCTTATGTGGCTAGGCTTGCCAACTGAGATTAAATGTATTCTTGAAGGTTTCATTACATGACTTTCCCCCCACACTCCAGCCATTAGTCGGCCAACACATCGATCATTGTGACATACGGCCTTCCTACGCCAACTGGAAAGCAATTAGCCTCATTACCCAATTGGATGATGCTTGACCAACAGCCAAACAGCCTACTCCCCTACCACCCACCCCCCAGTTTTCAATGTTTTGATATCTCGTAAAGAGAAATGTTGAAAGAGAATTACAAAATAAAGCAATCTTTTTGAATGCCCCGATGATTTTTCTCCAGGGTGGCCCACAGCAGTGTCCTGGAGATTGACCTTCAATTCCTGGAGACTCCAGGCCAATCCTGGAGGGTTGGCAACCCTATGTAACATAGCTTGGTGTCAAATGTCATTCGATACTGTTCCTGTGGAGTGCCTGGAGCATCTTACTCTGTTAAAGGTGCTATTTAAATGAAAGTGTTGTTATTGGAGGTAGAGAAAAAGATTTTAGTGTTAAATGTGAAAGTATGTTCAGTGTTAATGTTCTACATTAGCCTATAACAGGCCTCAGGGAAAGTGGCATCAGATATGAAGTATAAAGACAAGAGCAGAACACAGAACTGAAATTCCACTTGCAAGCAGATACAAAGGGACATTAGAGTGAGAGAGAGAAAGCACTATACTGATAGTTGTGTTAAAAGCGCCCCTGTTCTCAACAATTGATTGTCTCAATGCTTGAATCCACCAAGTCCAAAAGAACAGCAGGCTAGCCAGATCATTAAAGCTTCTGAACAAGTCTATCTGTTGGGTTAATGGTCTGTGTTACAGATGTGAGGATTGATGACTTCTTCTTAAAAAAAACAAGAAATGAGCTTATGTGTGAAAATGTCAATGAGTCAATGAACTAGAATGGGTTTGCCTCTCCCTCCCCTCCAGAACCTTTCCTCCCAGATGTCCTACAGTCAGACGAAAAGGAAAAACACGTTATAAACTAGTGGCAGACTACTGTACCCTGAAATGCTCCCTCAGAAACAGGCAGTATGACTGCCAGCTCTCCCATGGAGTTGCTCATGGTTAACTGGAAGCTGTGCTGTGGCAGAGAAAGGGTTCCAGTAAAGTTGTGACAAGGCAGCAAATGTAACCCGGCTATTTAAGAAAGGAGGGGGAGAGAAAACAGGGAACTGTAGACCTGTTAGCCTGATGTCAGTAGTCGGGAAAACACTAGAATCTTTTATAAAGGATGTGATAACTGGGCATTTGGAAAATAATGATCTGCTTGGCAGAGTCAGCATGGATTTATGAAAGGAAAATCATGTTTTACAAACCTGTTAAGAGTTTTTTGAGGATGCAATTAGCAGAATAAATAAGGGGGAACCAGTGGATGTGGTGTATTTGGATTTTCAGAAGGCTTTCAATAAAGTCCCACACGGGAGGTTGTAAACAAAATTAGAGCTCATGGGATTCGGGGTAATATAGTGGCATGGATTGAGGCTTCATTAATGGACAGAAAACAGAGAGTAGGAATAAACGGATCATTCTCAGGTTGGCAGGCTGTGACTAGTAGGATACCACAAGGATCAGTGCTTGATCCCCAGCTATACGCAATCTACATCAATGATTGGGATGTGGGGACCAAATGTAATATTTCCAAGTTTGCTGATGACACAAAACTTGGTGGGAAGGTGAGTTGTGAGGAGGATGCAAAGAGGTTTCAAGGGGATTTGGTCAGATTGACTGAATGGGCAAGAACATGGCAGACGGAATATAATGTGCAAATATGTGAAGTTATTCACTTTGGTAGAAAAAACAGAAATGCAGAGTATTTCTTAAATGGTGAGAGGTTGGGAAATGTTGATGTCCAAAGGGACCTGGGTGTCCTTGTTCATGAGGCACTAAAAGCCACCTTGCAGGCGCAGCAAGTAATTAGGGAGGCAAATGGTATGTTAGCCTTTATTGTAAGGGAGTTTGAATTCAAGAGTAAAGATGTCTTGCTGCAATTATATAGAGCTTTGGTGAGACCACACCTGGGGCTGAATTTTCCCCCCGTTGGGGGGGAAGTTGATGGGTGGGCGCATGTGGGTGCGCTTCTGATTAGCGCCCCCGATCGGAGGCCAATTAAGGCCCGCCCAGCGTGACGTCTGCAGGGAAGCGCTATGCGCTCCCTGTGTGGGCGGGGTGGGGGGGGATGCCTAAAATCGAGAGTGCGCTCTTTCACGCATGCGCACGAAAGAGCGCACTCATCTCCCTGAGGCTAAGTGCAGCCTCAGGGAGATCGCCTCTACTTTCAAAAATATTAAAAATAGAAAAAAATAAATTTCCCTCACATGAGCTGGGACATGTTCATAGTTTCCAAAAAAACTTTATTAAAATTTTTAAAACCCACTTGAAACCTCATCCCGACCGTGGTTGAGGTTTCATGTTTTTTCTAGTTGCCGCCGGGGCTCCTGGCCCCTTAAGGTTGGACGGGCAGGTCCACTAAATACTTTAATTGATCTGTCAACGGCCTCAAGTGGCCATTGACAGGCCGGAGGGCCTGCAGCTGATTTTGCTGAGCCCTGCCTCCCTGAAAATTTAAATGGGGCGCAGTGACATCGGGAATTCCGCCCGACGTCACCGCGCGTCATTTTACGCGTCAGCGAGTGGGCCCCGCCCCTGCTCGCCGACAGTAAAATCCAGCCCCTGGAGTATTGTGTGCAGTGTGCTCTTTATCTAAGGAAGGATATACTGGCTATAGACGGAGTGTAGCGGAGGTTCACCAAGCTAATCCCTGGGATGGTGGGGTTGTGCTTAAAGAAAAATTGAGGCAACTGGGCCTGTATTCTCTAGAGTTTTGAAGAACGAGAGGTGATCTCATTGAAGTGTACAAAATTCTTACAGAGCCCAACAGGGTGGATTCAGGAAGGAGGTTTCCCCTGGTTGAAGGAGTGGGGTAGGGGGCGGGGGTGCTGTGGTGAGGTTTAGAACCAGGGGACACAGTCTCAGAATGAGAGGTAGGCCATCTAGGACTGAGATGAGGAGGAATTTCTTCATTCAAGAGGGTGGTGAATCTTTGGAATTCTCTACCCCAGAGGGCTGTGGAAGTTCAATCATTGAACATGTTCAAGACAGAGATCAATAGATTTCAGGATACTAATGACATCAAGAGATATGGGGATAGCACGGGAAAATTTCATGAAGGTAGGAGATCAGCCATGATCTGTTGAATGGTGGAGCAGGTTCGAGGGGCTGAATGGCCTACATTTGCTCCTATTTCCTATGTGAAAGTTACAGGAAATGTGTGAAACACAATATTTCAAATCAGTTACAAAGCTTTCTCAGGTTTACAAGGGAAAGGAAGATTTGCATTCATGACCCTAGCAATTCCAAAGTAGAGCAGGGGAGTTCTCCCTGAGATGCTGCCAATAATTCTCCCCCCAATCAACATCACAAAAAGAGATTATCTGCTCCTTATCCATTGCTGTTTGTAGGAGCTGGCTGTGGGTAAATTGGCTGCTGCAGTTCCTACATTCCAACAGTGATTACACTTCAAAGAGTACTTTATTTGGCTGCAAAGCGCTTTGGGGGCTGTGAAAGGTGCCATATAAATGCAAGACTTTCTGTTCATGCGTCGCAAGTTCAATCCCGGGTTTGGGTTCTGATTTGACTGATCACTGGAATTGGCCACAATCCATCTGCCGATCTCACCAAAAAAAAAACAACCATCTGGTCATTATCGCCTTGCTATTTGTGGGAGCTTGCTGTGCACAAAATGGCTACCACATTTGCTATATTACAACAGTGATGACATCTCCAAAGCGTTTTCAGATATCCTGAGGTTGTCAAAGGCATGATATAAATTTGAGTCTTTGTCAGTCTCTTTCTTTAACCCACCCCATTCCCAGGAGCATCTGACTCCAACACTGATTCCCTGTAATTGGCCTGTTTCCCAAGACTGTGTTGCCTTAGCTTGATGAGCATAGGTGTTTGCCTTCCAGGAATTGGATTTAATAATTGGGATCGTCAGTGTGTTTATAGCGGCCTTGCTAACTTACTTTCTCAGCCTGGAAAACTATCCCTAAGTGCTCACAAAACCTAATCACACTGCGATAATGTTGATTTAAACTGCTCGGATAAGCTGCGATTGGCTGTGAAGAATAAAAAGCTTGGCGTACTTCCTACGCAGCAACTAATGACAATGAGCTACACACTTAAAGAATCTTTGCCGCAGCGGCGCCGGGTGAACAGAGTCACAGAAAGATATGGCAAAGAATGAGGCCATTCAGCCCATCCTGCCTGTGTCAGCTCTTTGAAACATGCTGCCCAATTATCCCCCATTTCCTGCCCCCCCCCGCCTTCCCCGGAGCCCTGCGTATCTTTTTGCCTTTTCAAGTATTTCTCCAACTGCCCCTTTGAAAGATCCTATTGAATCTGCTTCCACCACCCTTTCAGGCAGCGCCTTCCGGACTGTAACAGCTCCGTGCTGTCCCTTTAAAAAAAAATTCTAACTTCCCATCTTCGATCGAAAAGCATTATTTCCTTGAAGTAGCTCATGACACGGTTCGTTCAACTGTGAAAATCTGTTTCCAGAACAGCAGAGCGTTAATAACTTCAATAAATTCCGGTGACCCCCACATCCGCAGAATTAATTTCGAAAATATGTCTTGTCCCAGGAGGTTGCGAACCACTTTTTGTGGTGTCCGATTTCTGACATAATAACAGTAACTGCATTTCAAAAGCACTTCATTAGCTGTAGCGCGTGGCGGGGTGTCCGTAGGTTTGCGGAAGGCACCATAGGAAGGTCAATTTTGGGAGTGCGTGTCCACAGGTCCCCCGGAGGTGGCAAGGACAGGCAGATAAAGTGGTCAAGAAAGCAAATGGAATGCTTTCCTCTATTGGGCGAGGTATCGAATACAAAAGTAGGGATGTAGTGCCGGGACTGTATAAAATGCTAGTTAGGCCACAGCTGGAATTGTGTGCACAGTTCTGGTCACCACAAGACAGGAAGGACATAATTGCTCTGGTGAGAGGACAGAGGAGATTTATAAGAATGTTACCAGGGCTTGAAAATTACAGCAATGGGGACAGATTGGATGGGCTAGAGTGCTTTTTCTGGGATCAGAGGGGTGACCTAACTGAGATGTACAAAATGATGAGGGTCCTAGATAGGGTAGACAGGAAAGATTTGTTTCCCAAAGCTGAGGGGTCAATTTACCAGGGGGATAGATTGAAGGTGATTGGTAGAAGGATTAGAGGGGACAAGAGGGAAAACTGTTTCACCCAGAGGGTGGTGGGTGTCTGGAATTCGCTGCCTTAGTTGGTGGTTGAGGCGGAAACGCTCAACTCATTTAAAAGGTACCTGGATCTGCATCTGAAGCTCTGTAACCTGCAAGGCTACAGACCGGGTTCTGGGAAGTGGTTGGCTAGTTTCTTTTTTGCTCTTCCTTTGGCCGGCACAGACAGGATGGGCTGAATGGCCTCTTTCTGTGCCGTAACTTTTCTACGGTTCTAAGTTTGTTCATTTTATCCGTTCTGTTGCAAACTGCTTGACTGAACATGATTGAAGGGGTAACACTCTGTAGAGCATCCATATGCTCCTTAACACTGCAATGTGCCTTAATTCTTTAGGAATATGTCCCAACTGACAGTGCATAAAAACATTTCCAGGAACTACCCTCTGTTCCCTTCAGAACCAATAACCAGTTAGCCTGCTTCAGGAAGCTGAGGCAGGGTAACTCAGTCAAGAAATAAATTGATTCACATTCTGTGCATCTTCTCTTTGGCCAATTGAGAGAAAGTTCAGGCCATTCACCTGCCCAGCCCCCAGCTCAGCATTCAACCCCAACCAGACAGAGTAACTGTTCCCAGTGGCATCAGAGCTAATGCCTGGACTATCTGACTACATTCCTGACACTTCACCATACGGACTCCAGCGGTTCAAGGAGGCAGCTCACCACCACCTTCTGAGGGACACTTAGGGATGGGCAATAAATGCCTAGCCAATGAGGTCCACGTTCTATGAATGAATAAAATCAAGTGTGCGACAGAGGGGCTGCTGCACTGTCGGAGGGTCAATACTGAGGGAGTACATCACTGTCAGAGGGTCAGTACTGAGGGAGCACTGCACTGTCAGAGGGTCAGTCATAAGGGAGTGCAGCACTGTCAGAGGGTCAGTACTGAGGGAGTACATCACTGTCAGAGGGTCAGTACTGAGGGAGCACTGCACTGTCAGAGGGTCAGTCATAAGGGAGTGCAGCACTGTCAGAGGGTCAGTACTGAGGGAGTACATCACTGTCAGAGGGTCAGTACTGAGGGAGCACTGCACTGTCAGAGGGTCAGTCATAAGGGAGTGCAGCACTGTCAGAGGGTCAGTACTGAGGGAGTGCAGCACTGTCAGAGGGTCAGTACTGAGGGAGTGTTGCACTGTTGGAGGGTCAGTACTGAGCAAGTGCTGCACTGTTAGAGGATCAGTACTGAGGGAGTGCTGCACTGTCAGAGGGTCAGTACTGAGGGAGTGCTGCACTGTCACAGGGTCAGTACTGAGGGAGTGCTGCACTATTGGAGGGTCAGTACTGAGGGAGTGCTGCACTGTCACAGGGTCAGTACTGAGGGAGAGCTGCACTGTCAGAGGGTCAGTACTGAGGGAGTGCTGCACTGTCGGAGGGTCAGTACTGAGGGAGTGCTGCACTGTCAGAGGGTCAATACTGAGGGAGTGCAGCTCTGTCAGAGGGTCAGTACTGAGGGAGCGCTGCACTGTCAAAGGGTCAGTGCTGAGGGAGCACCGCACTGTCGGAGGGTCAGTACTGAGGGAGTGCTGCACTGTCAAAGGGTCAGGACTGAGGGAGCGCTGCACTGTCGGAGGGTCAGTACTGAGGGAGTGCTGCACTGTCGGAGGGTCAGTACTGAGGGAGTGCTGCACTGTCAGAGGGTCAGTACTGAGGGAGCACTACACTGTCAAAGGGTCAGTACTGAGGGAGCGCTGCACTGTCAGAGGGTCAGTACTGAGGGAGCGCTGCACTGTCAGAGGGTCAGTCAGTACTGAGGGAGTGCTGCACTGTCGGAGGGTCAGTACTGAGGGAGCGCTGCACTGTCGGAGGGTCAGTACTGAGGGAGTGCTGCACTGTCGGAGGGTCAGTACTGAGGGAGTGCTGCACTGTCAGATAGGCAGTATTTCAAATGAGATGTTAAACCAGCTGCCCTAGTTATTGGGCATAAACATTCCCACGGCCTCATTGAGAAAGAGGAAGGGAGGTTGCCCAGGTTACCTGCGTCACTACAGTGACTACAATTCCAAAGGCTGTCATTGAGATGCTTTGGGACCTGAAGCCCTGAAAGGAGCTATATAAATGCAAATATTAATGGTGATTTAAGCACAAACATTAATATATACTAATGTAAGTGTTAGTGGCAGTATAAATGCTGACATAAAGCAAAACTAATGTAAGCATTCATGCTAATGTGAATGTGGTTTTTACATCAGGCTCAGTTAAACCCCTCAGGGTGTATTCAGTATTAGTAAACAAGCTTATTATATATTCTATAATCCTATCTAACAAACACACGATGGGATTAAAGGGTAAGAACATTCTGTGCAATAATCGTTTAGCCTAGAATGCAACAAAAGATGTTCAGGCATTCATTGGTGCTGCTCAGCTTCCATCACGTTTCAGACTCTCTGTGTCGACACATTCACTGTTGTGATGCCACCAACATCGCAATGGGATTTAACAGGAGCAAAAAAGTAATCAGCAGTTAGACTAACAGGCTGCAAGAAGGTGTCATTTGATGCTGGACCTGTTTTCCACTGGTGTGGTTGCAGTTCAGGATCAGCAAGGCCATTATCCATGAACCCGCTCATTAAACCGAGGCCCCTCCTGCTCTCTTGGGTGGACATTCAAGATCCCACAGCCCCTTTCTCAAGTAAGACCTGTGGGTCAGTGGGTAACGCACTCAGCTTGAAGGTTCTCTCACAACGTTCCAGGTTCAAGTTCCACTCCAGGACTCGCGCGCGTAAATCAAGGCTGACGCTCCGTGAGGGAGTGCTGTCAGAGACGCTGTCTTTTGGATGAGATGTTAAACCGAGGCTGTGTCTGCCCTCTCGGGTGGGTGTTAACAATTCAGTGGCACTATTCCGAAGAAGAGTAGGGGGAGTGATGCCCAGTGCCCTGGCCAACATTCACCCCTCAGACCAACGTCACAAAAACAGATGACCTGGTCATGTTCACATTGCTGTTTGTGGGAGCTTGGCTGTGTGCACATTGGCTGCTGCGTCTCCTACATTACAACAGTGACTACACTTCAGAAGCACCCATTGGCTTTAAAGTGCTTTGAGATGTCCAGCAGTGGTGGTAAAGTGCTATACAAATGCAAGTCTCCTTCTCTCTTCCTAACCGTTGTTTCTGGGATCATACTGTGCACGCGCCTGCTGCTTTTTTCTGTATCACAGCAGTGGCTGCACTTCAAAATATCTTTCTTGGCTTTGACTCCTTGACCGCCCCTTCACTCCTTCTCCGAATAGACAGGGACACAACTAATGTAAGAACTGGGCACAGAGCAGGGCCGAGTCTGGAAATCCCTTTTCTATTCACTAGACTTATTGTAGTGGATTTGTGCGTGTCTGAGCTCCCAATGAAAAGCTTCACTCATTTCTGAAACTCACAGGGTACATTGCCCATCAGATCCCCGATTCTTCCCAATCAGAAAGGGCAACTCCGAAATTTGGCTGCCCCTTTGTCCAAAAGTAGGTGTGATTCATTTTTACTATTTTAAATATATAAAATTCTAAAGGGTAGATGCTGAGAAAAAGCTTGCCCCCTGGCTGGGGAGGGGGGTGGGGGGGATGTGGCGGGGAGGGTCTAGAACACAGGGTCACAGTCTCAGGATAAGGCGTCCGCCATTTTGGACAGAGATGAGGAGAAATTTCTTCACTGAGAAGGTTGTGAATGTTTGGAGTTCTCTACCCCAGGGGGCAGTCGACGCTCAGTCATTGAGTATATTCAAGACTGAGATGGTTAGGTTTTTTTGGATACTAAAGGAATCTCAGGTGAAGGTTAGAAGCAATCTTATTATGCACAACTTCAATAGACAGAATCAGGTTTGCTAATGTGACCTCTGTTAATTGCCTACACTGTTGCATTTTCCCAACACGTGCTGCAGCTGCTTTTATATCATTTATTTAATAAAAATATTGTGCCAGGTACTTCCTGTTTTCTTGATTTCTTGTCATGCTTTTCCATTTTTTGTCAATGTTTGCCATGCAACGTCACCGTTTCCCATTCAATTTTCCTATGTCAACCGTCACAGTGCAATTACAGAGTCTGGCCACCAGGTGGTGCCATGGTGTAAGTTTCTGAAACTTCACTCCCGACTCAATCACCAAGGGGTACAACTGTAAAGGAGGTGCAGGAGCAGAGGGACCTGGATGTATTTGTGTATAAGTCATTGAAGGTGGCAGGACAGGTTGAGAGAGCGGTTAAATAAACATACAGTATCCTGTATCAAGTTTTATCAAAAGGGATATAGATTACAAGCGCAAGCAAGTTATGTTGAATTTGTATAAGTCACTAGTTTGGCCTCAGCCAGGGTATTGCATTCAGTTCTGGGCACTGCACTTTAGGAAGGATGTGAGGGCATTAGAGAAGGGGCAGGAAAGATTCACGGGAATGGTTCCAGGAATGAGGAATTTCAGTTAAGTAGATAGATTGGAGAAGTTAGCACTATTTTCCCTAGAGAGAAGGAGGCTGAGAGGAGATTTGATAGAGGTTTTCAACATCATGAGGGGCCTGGACAGAGTAGACAGGGAGAAACTGTTCCCACTCATGACAGGATCCAGAATGAGAGGGCACAGATTTAGAGTAATTTGTAAAAGAATCAACAATGATACAAGGAGAAACTTTTTACACACAGTGAGTGGTTAGGGTTTGGAATGCGCTGCCTGAGAGTGTGGTGGAGGCAGATTCAACTGAAGCTTTCCAAAGGGAATTAGACGGTGATCTGAAAAGGAAGAATGTGCAGGGTTACGAGGAGAAGGCAGGAGAGTGGTAACGGGTGAGTTGCTCATTCAAAGGGCCGGTGCAGACAAGATGGGCCAAATGACCTCCTTCTGCACCATAATCAATCCTTTGATTCTGTGATTCTGTGGTGTTGTACATCGACTTACATTCATTGACTATGAGCAGTGTTATAGGAAAATTACAGATGCGAAAAATATGTATCTGTAATAAACTTGGAATGCAGGGCTAGTTTCTTGTAAGAATAAACTTTATTTTTAGACTCCTGATGAGGCTACGTGCTTGTCTCAAGCCCAAGGCTAGGAAGCTCCACGCCTAAGATTCCCCACCCTTAGGGCTGATTCATCTATACAGTCACATGAACCCCATAACAGTAAGAAATGGTTTAACATACAATCATTACATTCCTCCCCCTTTAACCCTCTTATTTACAAAAACATCTTTACCCATGTTATGTACAATTATATACAGTTCAAGCCATTATAAATTTAGTCTTTGAGGAGGTTTTTGGATTCGGGTAGAGCGATGCAACTCTACACCTGGAGGTTCTTCCATTGGGTTGACTTGAACAGGGGCTGCAGCATCAGGAACATCCCCGGACAATGGCAGTTTGGAATTATTTACTCCAACAGAGACGTCCAGTGTGTCTAATCTTTCTCGAGCTGGCACCTCAGGGGTCGAAGTTTCCACTATGATTGCAGGTGGATTAACTGCTCGGAGAGTTTCTTGACTTCTGAGATGACCCACGTGTTTCCTAACAATCCTGTTTTCCACTTCGAATTGATAAGATAAAGGTCATGTTTCAGAGACGATTGTTACTAGGGACCCATCTCGGTCCAGTTGCAAAATTCTTTTGCAAAAACTGTCTCTCCCACAGTAAACTCTCGACCTTTACTGTGAATATCATGATTCGCTTTCTGACTCCCCTGGTTTCTCGCCACCTTCCCCTCTAAATTTGGGAATACTAGACTCAATCTTGTGCAAAGTCAGCACTTCATTAACAATTCTGAAGGTGTTAAACCAGTGGTCACCTGAGGAGTTGTGCATTAGCTGAACAGGAATCTTGAAATTCGTGTTTCTAATGTTCCCTCTGTTAGTTTCTTCATGCCTGTTTTAAAGGTTTGTACTGCTCTTCCTGCTAACCCATTAGACAAGGGATGTCACGGTGCTGTTCTGATGTGTTTACTCCCATTTAGGTTCACAAATCTTGGGAATTCAGTGCTAGTGAAAGCTGTACCACTGTCTGACACAATAACTTCAGGTAAACCATAAATGCTGAAACTCTGGCGCAGTTTTTCAATTGTTCAATGAGGTGGTCTCATTTCAAACACATCCATCCATTTGGAATGTGCATCGATAATCACAAGAAATATGTGGTACCTAGAAATGGACCTACATAGTCTATATGTGATGTAACCCAGGGTCGACCAGGCCATTCCCACAGATGCAGTAGAGCTGAAACAGGCAACTTCTGCTGTTGCTAACCCTGGAGACAGCGTTTCACCATTTTTTCTATATCACTGTCTATACCTGGCCACCAGATATGACTCTGTGTGAGCATCTTCATTTTCGAAATACCTGATGCACACTATTAAGTTCCTCCAATAATGGTTCTCTTCCTTGCACAGGAATAACTACTGTTGCTCCCCATAACAAGATTCCATCTTGACAACTCAGTTCAGACCTACGTACAAAGAATGGTTTGAATTCTTCGGGTACTTGGGCATTTGACCATCCTTGTAATACCTGTTCACGGACTCTTGCTAAAATTGGATCCCAATTTGTCGAATTCTTTATCTGTCTCACGCAGTCAGGTGGAGTCCAGGAAATTCAACGCAAGTTCTACCTCTTGAGGTACTAGAACGTGCGTAAGGCTACCTGGCAAAGGAAGATGACTGAAGGCATCTACATTTGTTAAATGCATACCCAGACGGTGAATAAAAGTGTACTTGTATGCTGACAAAATTAAAACCCATCTTTGAATTCTAGCAGAGGCTATCGGTGGGATTGCCTTGTCTTTACTAATCAGTCCTGACAGTGGTTTGTGATCTGACACTACAGTGAAGGGTTGGCTGTGCAAATATTGATGGAACTTTTTTTAAACTCCAAGTATGATAGATAAGCCTCTTTTTCAATTTGAGAGTAACCCTTCTCAGCTGCAGACTGGGTTCTGGATGCATCTCCTATCACTCTTTCAGATCCATCCCCCATCTTATGTGACAATGTTGCTCCCACCCCATGGGGAGATGCATCACAAGTGAGTGTCAATTTCTTAGATGGGTCATAGTGCACCAGCAGACACGATGAGTGTAAAAGTTTCTTAACTCTTGTGAGGGCTTCCTCTCACTGTGCCTTCTAGGGCCATCGGTGGCTCTTCTTCAATGATATGTGTAATGGGGCTAACACTGTAAATAGATTGGGCAAGAATCGACCGTAATAGTGAACCATGCCCAAAAAAGACTTGAGCTCCGTAATTTTGGTAGGAGAGATCGCTTCTTTGATTGCCCTGACTTTCTCCTCTAATGGATGCAACCCTTGGGCATCCACTCGATGACCCAGATACGTAACTTCCTTTGCTAGGAAGGTGCACTTCCCTTTTTTTAAACAAACGCCAGCCTCCAAAAATCTCTTCAGAACCTCTTCCAGGTTGCCCACATGTTCTGCTTCTGTGGCTCCTGTGATTAGGACGTTGTTCTGGTACACAATAACTCGGGAAAGTCCATGTAGTAAGCTTTCCATGGTTCTTTGGAAAATCACACACTGCAGGGTAGCGTGTATATTGGTACAAGCCCTTTTGTGTTTATAGTGACAAAACTTCTGAATGTGTTGTCCAGCTGTAGCTGTTGGTATGCATGGCTCATGCCCAGTTTAGTGTAGAATCTTCCTCCTGCAAGTTTAGTTTACAGATCTTCAGTCTTTGGGATTGGGTATTTGTCTAATGTCACAGCCCTGTTCACTGTTTATTTATAATCTCCACAGCTGTAAATGGTTTGGTTTGGTTTTAGCACAGGGACTATGGGTGTTGCCCATTCTGTAAATTGGACTGGCTGTATTATTCCTAACTTCTCCAAGTGACATAATTCCACATCTACCTTTTCCCTTAGAATGTAAGACACAGGTCTTGCCTTAAAAAACCGGGTTGTTGCTTCAGAGTCCACGTATGTTTTAGATTGTAGACCTCTGATTTTCCCCAACTCATCTCAGAATAAATACTCTGTCATATTTTTTCAGCAACTCTGGAATTCCTCCTGTCTTGATCTGAAAAATTTCCAACCAGTTTAGTTTGATTTCTTTCAAACAATCACAGTCCAGAAGGCTGAGGCCTCATCCTGTTGCAACAATTATTGGGAGCTGAGCTGCCTATTTTCTATTCATTCATGGGGTGTGGGCTTCGCTGGCTGGGCCAGCATTTATTGCCCATCCCTAATTGCCTTGATGTTCAATGGTGGTGCTGAGCTGCCTTCTTGAACCGCTGCAGTCCATGTGGTGTAGGTACACCCACATTGCTGTTAGGGAGGGAGTTCCAGGCTTTTGACCCAGTGACAGTGAAGGAACGACCGATATATTTCCAAGTCAGGATGGTGAGTGACTTGGAGGGGAACTTCCAGGTGGTGGTGTTCCCATCTATCTGCTGCCCTTGTCCTTCTAGATGGTAGTGGTCATGGGTTTGGAAGGTGCTGCCTAAAGAATCTTGGTGAATTCCTGCTGTGCATCTTGTAGATGGTACACACACTGCTGCTACTGTGCGTCGGTGGTGCAGGGAGTGAATGTTTGTGGATGTGGTGCCAGTCAAGCGGGGCTGCTTTGTCCTGGGTGGTGTCGAGCTTCTTGAGTGTTGTGGGAGCTGCACTCACCCAGGCAAGTGGGGAGTATTCCATCACACTCCTGACTTGTGCCTTGTAGATGTTGGACAGGCTTTGGGGAGTCAGGAGGTGAGTTACTCAGTGCACGATTCTTAACCTCTGACCTGCTCTTGTAGCCACAGTATTTATATGGCTAGTCCAGTTCAGTTCCTGGTCAATGGTAACGCCCAGGATGTTGATAATGGGGGATTCAGTGATGGTAATGCCATTGAACATCAAGGAGCGATGGCTGGATTCTCTCTTGTTGAAGATGATCATAGCCTGACACTTGTGTGGCGTGAATGTTACTTGCCACTTGTTAGCCCAAGCCTGGATATTGTCCAGGTCTTGCTGCATTTGGACATGGACTGCTTCAGTATCTGAGGAGTCACAAATGGAGCTGAACATTGTGCAATAATCAGCGAACATCTCCACTTCAGACGGAAGCAAGGTGAAGCAGCTGAAGATGGTTGGGCTGAGGACACTGCTCTGAGGAACTCCTGCAGTGATGTCTTGGAGCTGAGATGACTGACCTCCAATAACCACAACCATCTTCCTTTGTCTATTGCCCTGTATGATACAGGTACAGAGGTGATGCCTTTGCCTGTATTGCTTATGTTTTTAACTGAGCAGCGGTTTTCTCCAAATTCAATGGCTGAGGTATTTAAAGATGTGTCCTTCTGCCACTGTGTTCGATGCTCCTGTGCCCACCTTCATGAGCAGAGGCTTTCCATTTACTTGAAGGGTAACAATGACTGGTTCAGTTTTCCTGGACTTCAGATTGTGTAGGGAATAAACGTCAGCCTCAGTAATTTCTGGCTCATCTATATTATGCACTTAATTTAGCTTCCTGATGTCTGAATGGCTGTCTTGATCTAGCCTTGCACTGTTTAACAACACGCCCTTTTTTGTGGCAGTGCTGGCATTCTGCCTCTTTAAATCTGCAGACTTTGGGTATATGATTTCCTCCACTTGATAACAGTTTAACTTCTGGGTTACTGGTGAGCTGCTTCCAGTATTTCTTTTTATTTTTCTAGTGGGTAGGGACTGTGTCCCATGGTTATGGCACAGCCGATGGGATTCGAACAACTCTTTTGGGAGTTGTTCAAATCCCAAAAGGAAACTTGAAACAACTGCCGCAACTTGTTTTGTAATTTGTATAAATTTCGAGATGCGTGCCTTGAGTTCAATAGTAATAAGACCATCAAGTCTTACAGGTTTTTACAAAACTAGATTAAACATTTATTAACAAAAAAAATGATTTTTAAGCACATACATATTGTCTACAAATTACTACTATAATAACTTCTAAATCCCCTACTTAATCTGACTCACAGTTACACTTTCATTAAGGCAACAGTAAGACACATAGGTTTCAAAGGACCCAGGCAAAGAAACATGAGGCCCTGAACCAGTCGAATTCAAAGTGAGTTTTCTTAACTTCAGTTCTTTGAAGACAGCAGCTTGAGGCATAGATGCTGAAGGCTTTTCACACTTGTAAGATCTTAAAATGCCTCCCCTTACACACAGCCTTCACTCCTTTACATATATTTTCCCTTCTGAATGCAATTTCCCTTTGCTTCACTATGCCTTTGGACTTTATTTTTCTGATAATAAAAATCTCTCATAGCACTAAGTTTTACCAGTAATCTTTGGGAAAATTAAACACACTGTTTCTAAACTTCACCTGGCTAGATGATATATTTCACCCCTCCTTTGAAAACAATCAAGTTTGGTTTTGAAGAGGGTACTCCCTCCTATCCAGCAACTACCACATCGGCCAGTTGAAGAGGAGAAGATACAATCCCTGATCACACAGCGACCACAGAGACTCAGACATCCTTTCACCGGTTTTATTCAAGCATATGCAAGGGAGCCGCAATCATTCCTAAGAATGACCCAGCTCCCAGATTAATTACATTTCACTACTTTTGTACTTTTTCTTATCATAACACATTTGAGTGCATTTGAATATATCCAATCGGTAACCGACACACAGTTACCATGTTAAAACTATCCTATTGAGTACATAAACATGTGATTCTGCTAACCAATTATTCTAAAGGGTGTATACATAATTATATTATCCAATTAACATTAAAACACGTACGCAAAGACCTTGGTTCTCACAACTCAAGACTGTTTGTGTTTCATTAAAGCCCCCTCTTTGTCCATTATATGTCTTCCCATATCTAAGCTAAAACCATCTGCCCCTTCCCTATGTGAGAGGGGAGTGCACTTAATCTAATTTATGTCCTTTTTTGTGTCTCCAGTCTGACTCTCAAGGCTGTGTAATGTTCATCTGGTAATCGTCAACTCTTAATATGTTTAGCAGCCATGTCTGCCTGGAGATTTTAAGTGTTCTTCAGTAAATTCTTACAGTGCTCTCTTTTAGCATTTTTAATTTTCCCCTAATAGTTTATTTAAAAATGCAAATGTACTTTTACACCTTACATTCTAAACTTCCCCCATGTTTACCATGTTTACATCAAAGCCTTCAGACCAGCTGCCTTTAATCCATTTAAGTCTCACACACACACACGCATATAGACACAGATACCACTATTTTACAATAAATTCCAATAACATTATTATATCTTCCTGACATGCCCCTCCTTATTAAAAAAACTGAACCGTCATAATTTAGAAGGATGGCTTCATTTTTATTAACCCGTCTTATACTATCTCCTATCCTTATCTATATACTTACACTATTACAATACCAGACACATGCATTAACATAACAACATATATACAAATCCTTCGTATCAACAGGATTCATTTCAGTTTCAGTGTCCAGGTTTTAAATAGTCCAATTTTCCCTTTCAGCTTCAATGCTTGATAATGCATCTGCAATCAAATTTTCTCGTCCCGCTACATGTATAATCTGTGGATTAAATGGTTGCCGTAATAAACTCCATCTGAGTAGCCTTGTACTTCTGTCTCAAAATTTGTCCAGGAACTTTAAAGGATTGTGGTCTGTATAAACAATTGTTTCTGATGAATTGTTTGCAAAATAAATCTCAAAATGCTGCAACGCTAACACCAAACCCAAAGCCTCCTTTTCAATCATTGAATATCCCTTTGTTATACATTCAACTTCCGTGAAAAATACCCTATTGGTTTTTCAATTCCATTGTCATCGTCTTGTAACAGTACAGCCCCAATTACTATATCACTTGTGCCAGTGGCCAACTTAAATTGCTTGGCGTAATTGGGTGCTGCCAACACTGGTGTCATAGTTAATACAGTTTTCAAACTGTCAAATGCCCTCTGATACTCCTGTGTCCATTGAAACTTATTGTTTTTTTAATAGTTCAGTCAGTGGAGCAACCACTTGGCCAAAATTTGGTAAAATTTTCCGATAAAACCCACTCATGCCCAGAAATCTCAAACCTTCTTGTTTTGTTGTAGGCACAGGGAAATCCACGTTAACCTTGATTTTCACATCTACTGGAGCCACCTTACCATGTCCAATGGTATGGCCTAGATGCGTAACTTGCGCTTTTGCAAATTCACTTTTAGCCAAGATCATCACCAAATTAGCCTCTTGTAATCAAGTAAATAATTCATCTGGATGTTGTAAATGTTTCTCCCAGGCCTTACTGAAAACTATCAAGACGTCAATATAAACAATTGCTCAGACCTGCAATTACTTTGTTGGTCGTCTTTGAAATGTTGCAGGTGCATTTTTCATACCAAATGGCGTCACTTTAAACTGATATACTCCATCTGGCATCACAAAAGCCAATATCTCCTTTGCTCTCTCTGATAACGGTACTTGCCAATATCTTCTCAGCAAGTCAATCTTTGTGATAAATTTTGATTGTCCCACTTTCTCAACACAATCTTCCAACCGTGGTATAGGATATGAATCCACTTTTGTCACCGTATTCACCTTTCGATAGTCCACACACAGTCTGTGTTCCATTCGGTTTCGGTACCAGTACAATAGGTGAACTCCAGTTACTGCAACCAGACTCAATGATATCATTTTGAAGCATGAATTCAATTTCGTTCTGTACTTGTGATAACTTTGCCGGATTTAATCCATAAGGATATTGCCTTAGCGAAGATGAACCTTCTACACATACATCATGTATAGCTAAATTTGCCCTTCCCAGTTTATTTCCACAAATATCTTTGTGTGACCACAGTTGCTTTTCCAAATTGCTTTGATCCTTGTCTGGAAGGTAACTCAATATTACATTTAAATTTTCAAGTATCCCCTCATTATCCAATTTGATTAGAGGAAAATTAATTTCAGAATCCTACATTTCTACTTCTTTCTCATTATCTACCACCACTAATACCACCTTTTGGTCATCTTCCCAGTCAAAGTATTTTTTAAGCATATTTACATGACACTGCTTCTTTCTTCTATCTGGAGTTTTTATTAAATAATTTACTTCACTCAGCTTCTTTTCAATCCTGTAAGGCCCACTAAATCTTGCCTTTAATGAGCCAGCCAGTACTGGTACCAGAACTAACACTTTCTCCCAGCAACTAAATAATGAGCTGTAGCTTTCCTGTCTGTTTTCACTTTCATCACTTGCTGTGATATCTTTAAATGTTCCCCAGCCAATTCACAAGCTCGGTCCAATCTCTCTCTGAAGTTTGATACATAATCCAGGAAAGTAGTTTCTGAATTTTGATCCACCAATTTCTCATGAATCAATTTCAGTGATCCTCTCGCCTCATGACCATAAATTAGTTCATAAAGACTGAAACCAGTCGATGCATTAGGAGCGTCCCTAATAGCAAATAACAAGAATGTAATTCCCCTATCCCAATCCTGTGGATAATTCCAACTATACGTCTCCATCATAGTTTTTAGGGTTTGATGTCATCTTTCCAAAGCTCCTTGTGACTCCAGATGATAAGCTGTTGACTTAAATTGTTTTATCCCCAAACTGTTCATTACTTCCTTAAACGGCTGTGACATGAAATTTGAACCCTGACCTGATTGTATTTCCTTAGGTAAGCCATATATTGTAAAAAAAATGTAGTTAACTCTTCCACAATTTTCTTTGTTGTAGTGTTTCTCAAAAGTGTTGCTTCAGGAAACCTGGTCCATCATTGTCAGTAAGTACTGATTTCCACTTTTAGTCTTAGGGACAGGCCCTACACAATCAATCATGATCTTAGTAAAAGGATCTTCAAATGCTCCCCCTCTCCCCCTCCCCACCAAACAGAAAGTTCAGCTCACAATAAAAGCTTGCCCAGGCTGTTTTCTCATATTCTTACATTTCTGCCTTCACGCCTCAGGAACCAACTCATATCCACTCAAAATAGCCTTTTTTGTAACCACATCGTGGTTCACCGACATTTCTTCTGACCACGAAGCATAAACCTCATGTGCTCTACCCACCAACCTGGGTTGTAACAACAATGTCCAGTTTTCCTGTGGCCGTCTCATTTGTTTAGCTACCTTCTCAAATGAAATAAAGAATGCTTTCGCACCTCTTTCCTTAAAATTTCGGAAGAGCTTGTACAAATTTAAACATCTCCCCATTGGGTTTTAGGTTAAAGGTTTTTTTCCCTCATCAGGACGTTCCTCAGCATCTGATGTCTCCTTTTTAAAATCCAGCTTTTTAAGCTGGTACGCTCGGTCTCGTTCCTTCATTCTCTCTTCCATTGCTAACTTTTCTCTCTGGAAATCGAGTTTTCGCATGTCCACTTCTTATTGGAAATAATCTCTCTTTTTCCCCTTCTTTTTCGTGCTGCCTCCAGTTCCAGTTTGTTCATTTCCAATTCTCTTTCCTTTTCGTTTGCCTCTAATTCAAAGTTTTCTCAGTTCCTTTGCTGGTTCAAATTCAAGCCTCTTCATTTCTAACTGAAGTCTCACCACCTCCAGCTGTGACTCACTAGCGTCAGGTATCACTTCCAACTTTAAATGCTGTGGTATACCTTTAATTATAACTGCTTTCTATAAACTCTGGGTTCTGGGACATGCACTGCTTTTCCTTAAACAAAAGCAAAATACTGCAGATGCTGCACTTTTCCTATTTTTCTTGCGACCTTGAAGGCAATGACATTTAAAAAATGACAGCCATCAAAACAGCCTGTGAGCGGGCAAGGCACTGCGAATGTTTCCCCAAACTGCTGCCAACGTCGGTTATTTAAGGCCACGGGGGCTGATTTCAGAGCTCCAGTGTTGCAAAGTTGCTGACAATGCTTCTCTGCACAAAAACCAAACACCCAAGAAAACAGCGAATCCTGCTGCTCTGAAATCGGCGCTACGACCCCACACAAATACTGAACCCACAATCACTGGGCCTGGCATTTCCATCGTGGTCTCAGCACTTTCCAAACCGCTTTACAATCAACTAAAATGCTTTTGAAATGTTGTCACCCGTTGGAAGGTAAGAAACGCAGCGGCCAAATTTGCGCACAGCAAGATCCCACAACCCCCCCCCCCACCACAATGTGATCAACAGTCAGAGAAGCTGTTTTAGTGGTGTTGATCTAAGGGTAAATATTGGCCCGGGCACCAGGGAGAACTCTCCCGTTCTTCTTCAACATAGAGGCGGTGGGATTATGTACATTCCCCTCAGAAAGCAAACTGGGTTCAGCCAGCAAGACTAGTCTGAGCCTGGGGAAGGGGCTGGACTGGGCCAACTCCTCTGCGCTTACTGGTGCCAGAACAGAGTTAAATTTGGCAACATTTCAAATCCACCATGAGAAACTGTGTGGAAGGACGTTCGTTAACTGAAAGATTCGCACTCCAAATGCAGGCTTTTAGGGAAAAAAAATACAAAATTGATGTTGAGTGATTGTCAGAAAAATGACATATAAAGGAGCCTTGGAGGAGCAGAGGGACCTGGGTGTATATGTGCATAGATCATTGAAGGTGGCAGGACAGGCGGAGAGAACAGTTAATAAAGCATGTAGTATCCTGGGCTTTATTAATAGGAGTATAGAGTACAAGAGCAAAGAGGTTATACTGAATAAGAAACTTGTTAGACCTCAGTTGGAGTATTGTGTACAGTTCTGGGCGCCACACTATAAGAAGGGTGTGAACACATTGGAGAGAGTGCAGAAGAGGTTTACAAGAATGGTTCCAGGGATGAGAAACTTCAGCTATGATGATAGATTGGAGAGGTTGGAACTGTTCTCCTTGGAGAGGAGAAGGCTAAGAGGAGATTTGGTAAAGGTGTTCAAAATCATGAGGGGGGCTGGACAGAGCAGATAGGGTGAAGCTGTTCCCATGCCTAAAAAGATCAAGAATGAGAGGGCGCAGGTTTAAAGTGATTTGCAAAAGAAGCAAGTGTGACATGAGAAAAAAACCACAACGAGTGGTTTGAGTGTGGAATGCACTGCCTCGAGGTGTGGTGGAGGCCAGTTCAATCGAGGCATTCAAGAGGGCAATAGATGATTATTTGAATAAAAACAATATTCAGGGTTACAGGGAAAAGGCAGGGCAATGGCACAGTTATCATCATGGAGGCTGTGATCATTGCTGGCACCTTCAACCTGTCACGGGAATATTTGCATTAACATCAGCAAGTATGTGTAGATACATGTGTGGACCAACACAGGCAAACTTACCTAACAAAACAGGAACTTACCAAGAACAGAAATTTATTTAGTCACATCATCATTGTGGTCACAGCTACTCCCAGATTTAAAGGTGAACCTCGCCATTTCACCTCCTTAAAACTTCGCTGCATTAGGCACCCTAGGGTCGTGGGCAGTATGTCTTCATTTTCAAAGCCTGTGTCATAAGCTGGTGAAGCCAATCATTGCCCATTATTGTGCCCTCGTAGAATGAAGCTGGACAAAATTTGCCCCCGGTTTTACAGCGCAGTAAGATGCCATCACCCCTTGCGTCAGCTCTTCACCTCACTCCCACCCCTTGTCCTCTCCCTACCGCCGCCAACCCCCACCACCCTACCCCCACACTCCCACATCACTCCAGCTTTAATTTCCTTTTATTTTTAAGTATACAGTTATACTGGGAATTAGTGAGACCACACCTCGAATACTGTGTGCAGTTTTGGTCTCCTTATTTAAGGAAGGATGTAAATGCGTTGGAGGCATTTCAGAGGAGGTTGACTAGATTGATACCTGGAATGAGTGGGTTGTCTTATGAGGAAAGGTTGGACAGGCTGGGCTTGTTTCCACTGGAGTTTAGAAGAGTGAGGGGTGATTTGATTGAAGTATATAAGACCTTCACAAGGTGGATGTGGAAAGGATGATTCCTCTTGTGGGTGAGTTCAGAACTAGGGGGCACTGTTTTAAAATTAGGGGTTGCTCTTACAGGACAGAGATGAGGAGAATTTTTTTCTCTCCGAGGGTTGTGCGACTTTGGAATTCTCTGCCTCAGAAGGCGATGGAGGCGGGGTCATTGAATATTTTTAAGGCAGAGGTAGATAGATCCTTGTTAGGCAAGGGGATCAAAGGTTATCAGGGGTCGATGGGAATGTAGCACTTGAAACACAAACAGATCAGCCATGATCTTATTGAATGGCGGAGCAGGCTCGAGGGGCCGAATGGCCTACTCCTGCTCCTATTTCATAAATTTGTATGTTCATATTTAGCCACCCCACTTTTTAAAAGATATTCTAGGTTTTTTTTTTCTGATAAATCATTGGTTATAGGCACCACCAGGAGTATTTTGGACAGGCCTAGACACGAGCCTGATGTTAGAAAGGGGACAGGGGAGGCCTTGCAGGATGTTACCAGGGATGAGGGACTTCAGTCATGAGGAGAGTTTGGAACAGTTTCAGCTGTTCTCCTTGGAACTGAGAAGGTGAATTGGTGCCTCTGATAGATGTTACCAAGGTGATGAGAGGTTTTTTAGAGCAGGTCAAGGAAAATCTGTTCCCTGTAGCAAGTGGGTCAATAACCAGTGGCTATTCTTTCGTGGGATGTGGGTGTCACTGGCTGGGCCAGCATTTTTATTGCCCACCGCTAATTGCCCTTGAGAAGTTGGTGGTGAGCTGCCTTCTTGAGCCGCTGTAGTCCCTGCGGTGTAGGTACACCCACAGCGCTGTTAGGGAGGGAGTTCCAGGATTTTGACCCAGTGACAGTGAAGGAACGGTGATATATTTCCAAGTCAGGATGGTGAGTGGCTTGGAAGGGAACTTGCAGGGGGTGGTGTTCCCATCTATCTGCTGCCCTTGTCCTTCTAGATGGTAGTGGCCGTGGGTTTGGAAGGAGCTGCCGAAGGAGCCTTGGTGAGTTGCTGCAGTACAGAATCCTGGAACTCCCTCCCTAACAGCACTGTGGGGGTACCTACACTACATGGACTGCAGCGGTTCAAGAAGGCAGCTCACCACCACCTTCTCAAGGGCAATTAGGGATGGGAAATAAATGTTGACCTAGCCAATGACGCCCACATCCCATGAATGAATTAAGTAAAACATCTTGTAGATGGTACTCACTGCTGCTACTGTGCGTCGGTGGTGGAGGGAGTGAATGTTTGTGGATGGGGTGCCAATCAAGTGGGCTGCTTTGTCCTGGATGGTGTCGAGCTTCTTGAGTGTTGTGGGAGCTGCACTCATCCAGGCAAGTGGAGAGTATTCCATCACACTCCTGACTTGTGCCTTGTAGATGGTGGACAGGCTTTGGGGAGTCAGGAGGTGAGTTACTCACCACAGGAATCCTAGCCTCTGACCGGCTCTTGTAGCCACAGTATTTATCTGGCTGGTCCAGTTCAGTTTCTGGTCAATGGTAACCCCCACAGGATGTTGATAATGAAAAGCACTGGACAAAGATCCTGAGGGCAGATGGAGAGAAATGTTTTTACTCAGGGAGTTGTCAGGTTTTGGAACACTTGACCTGAAAAGGAGATGGAAGCTGAGCCCATCAATAATTTTAAAAGGGAATTGGACCGGTGCTTGAGGAAGAAGATCTCACAGGGTTACTGACAAAAAACAGGGGTGTTGGACTAAACACGACTGTTCTTTTCAAAGAGCCAGCACAGGCACGATGGGCTGAATGGCCTCTCCCTGTCCTGTGATTTCCTATGATTTTTGGCTCCCTCACAGTTTTCTGGGGGAGTGCTCCCCAGTCGCCCTTGTAAAACCTTCAGTTTTCTTGGTGCCAATTTTTAAAATCTATGCTCCGGCCTGTGAAAACGCCCCCCTTACCCCTTGGAGTTTTTAACCCTTCCATCCGGCCCCCTCTTAGCTTTTGCTGCTCCAGAGAAGCAAGTCTCCCTGGCCTCGCCTCATTAATCCCATTAGAATCTCTTACAGAAAGCAAATAGCCAGGATAAAATGGACGGCAAAAATCAAGAAAGATACAACTTGCATTTCTGTAGCGCCTTTCACAACCTCAGGACACCCCAAGGTGTTTTACAGCCAATTACCCACTTTCAAAGTGTAATTCTCTGTAATGTAGGGAACAGGTGACCAATTTGTGCACAACAAGCTCCCACAAACAGCAATGGGATAACGGCCAGATAATCTGTTTTTTGAGGGAGAAATATTGGCCCCAGGCCTGGGAGAGAACTCTCCTGCTCCTCTTCAGAATAGTGCCATTAGAATTTTTATGTTCAACGGGCAGGGCCTCAGTTTAACATCTCATCCAAAAGACAACGCCTCTGACCCTGCAGCATTCTCTCAGTGGGAGTGTCAGCCTGGGTTTTTGCACTCAAGTTGCCGGAGTGGGACTTGAATCCACAACCTTGTGACTCAAAGGCAAGTGTGTGACCCACTGAGCCAGTCAAGAAAGGACACAGTGGGGTTGGGTGGGGGAGTGGGGGGTGGGTGCGCTAGGTGGTGGTGGCAGGGCAAGTGGGAAAGAGAAGGAAATATTAGAGGTTTTGGGTGTGAGGAGGGTGCTTCATGGACAGTCCCCTAGATAATCTATATCTTTACATTATATATAATATGTACAGTACAAACACTTCCTAACCATCACATTCAGAAATCCATTTTTAATGCAAATTTCTGCATCACTCTCTTGAAAATAAACAACAAAGAAACAAAGGAATCATTTGCTACATCCAGAAACGAGCAGCAAGTTGGAGACACGTAATATCTGGAGACTCTTTGCAGACCTTCACAGTAATTACTCCCTATGTAACTCACAGCGTTGGGATGAATTATATGTCCTGGCCTTAAAGGGACAGGAGCCTACCATTTAACAGCAGGATAATGCATTGTGGTTTGAGAAGTAAAATGGTCCTTTAGCTAAACAACTGACACACTGACTCACTGTCGGCAGGGCCATGGAGGAGCTGCTAGTATGTGTGGAAACATTGGTAGATCTTGTTCTGGAACTAATGAGTGTTTGCCGCACTTCAAAATATCCAGAAAGTATTGAAGAAAAATACTTTGTCTCACCATAGAACCATAGAACATTACAGCACAGAAAAACAGGCCATTCGGCCCTTCTAGTCTGTGCCGAAATATTATTCCGCTAATCCCATTGACCTGCACCCAGTCCATAACCCTCCAGACCTCTCCCATCCATGTATCTATCCAATTTATTCTTAAAACTTAAGAGTGAGCCCGCATTTACCACGTCAGATGGTAGCTCGTTCCACACTCTCACCACTCTCTGAGTGAAGAAGTTCCCCCTAATGTTCCCCCTAAACCTTTCCCCTTTCACCCTAAAGCCATGTCCTCTCGTGTTTATCTCTCCGAATCTAAGTGGAAAGAGCCTACTCACATTTACATCACGTTGATGTTACTGATCTTGGAGACCATTTGGCAATTTGTACTCCAAAGGAAAGCGTCAATACTGGAATTGCCTTCATGATGTATCTATTCATGGCCTTAAAGGACAGACTGAGATCCAAACAAAGATTATCCTTATACATTGCACATGAAAGGCCGGATTTTCCCCCAGAGTCGTGGTGACTCCTTGGAGTTTCCAAAAAGGTGGGCAGGGTCCGGATGTAGAAATCCTGCCCCAATTTCTGACAGATCCCATTTTTGCCAGTAGGGTGGGAGGGTGATTCACATATGGGGTAAACTCAAATTCGCTCCCTATGCTATCAGTGTTGAGTTCAAATAGACCCCATTTTGGCTGTTGTTGTGGGCCTTAACCCACAGCGTGGGAGTCACAAATTTATGGAGTAAACATAAAGACTCTTGAAGGGTGGATGAGATCTGTCATGATGTGAAGTTATTGGAATTCCCAGCGTTTAAAATGAAAAAATAGCTTGCTAGTGGAAGTGAAAGGCTCTAGCAGTTACAACAGCTGTTTGTTGACGTTTCCTTCAGAGCTCTTTATGAATGTTTGACTGATTACCAGAATTATAATTATCTCAGCAGGGGAGTTCTAAATTCACAGGTTCATTGACAGTTCAAAGATATTATTAAAGGATTAGAAGTTTGTTTTTATCAGAGATTAACTGCTTGAGGCAATTTTAAAAGTTTGAATGAGCTTTCATGGATGGGATTTTTTAATATAGTGAAGGCTGTATTACAATTTTAGACTTTTATTTTATTTCATCCTAACATGGCTCCCGAGGTCTGCCATGGCAGATGCTAGCTGAGTTGACATGGAGGATGCAAGGTTAATGGGGGTCAATGGGGGGGGCATGTGTTGGCATTAAGTTGACATGGGGGCTTATAAGGGGCCATGGGGATGGGTGGGGAACATGGATTGACATGGAGGGTATGAGGAGCATGAAGATAGCATAGGGAGTGAATTGGGGTCGATGGGCTATGAGGGGCGAGGGCTAGAGGACCTAAGATTTAACGAAACAACTGGGTCAAAGTCCCAGAGAACCGAGGCAGCCTTTTAACCAGGCCACCCCTCTGATCGCCTCTGATCTGCTGCGGGGGTGGTGGGCCCAATTCTAACCTGCACTTTTCACCCCCTGCGCCCCCCCCCCCGCCCTACAACCCCCAGAGTGAAAATTGGGTCTGACGGGGCGCTTCCTGCCATGGTGAGTAAATTTCCCAACTCGAGCTGCCTGCCTAGGTAGCGCAAGTCCAGCCCTAATCATCTGTATAACCTCAGCCTGCCTATTATGAGCAATGCCAAGGGCGGTGGGGGGGAGTCAGTGGACAGGTTAACTCTGAAAGGTGTTGCTCTCTTTCAGGCTGTTTGAAACCCACCCTGAATGCAAGGATGTCTTCTTCCTCTTCCGTGACATAGACGATCTTCAGCAGCTGAAGATGAGCAAGGAGCTGCAATCTCACGGACTCCGGTCAGTAACCTTAACGTCAATGGGGCAATTGGAGGGCTTTAATCTGCTGACTGTTTTCCGGGAGTAGGAACCTCATGGGTGGGGAGGAGAGGGGGAATGCATTTGTTTTCTTTTATATAATCGCAAGTGTTACAAAAGTTATTTTTAACACAAGTCATTGTGCTTGCCATATAGTTCAGTGACCTGGAGCTCAAGATTCAGGGACATCTCTGGATCTGTCCCATGATGTAATAGAATTATCTAACCACAAATAAAAAGAATGACTCGCATTTCTATAGCACCTTTCACAACATCCAGATGTCCCGGAGCATTCTTTTTTCAAAAAATTCATTCCTGGGATGTGGGTTTCGCTGGCTGGGCCAGCATTTATTGCCCATCCCTAGTTGCCCTTGAGAAGCTGGTGGTGAGCTGCCTTCTTGAGCCGCTGCAGTCCATGTGGTGTAGGTACACCCACAGTGCTGTTAGGGAGGGAGTTCCAGGATTTTGACCCAGCAACAGTGAAGGAACGGTGATATATTCCCAAGTCAGGATGGTGAGTGGCTCGGAGTGGAACTTCCAAGTGGCGGTGTTCCCATCTATCTGCTGCCCTTGTCCTTCTAGACGGTAGTGGTCGTGGGTTTGGAAGGTGCTGTCTAAAGGATCTTGGTGAATTCCTGCAATGAATCTTGTAGATGGTACACACTGCTGCTACTGATCGTCAGTGGTGGAGGGAGTGAATGTTTGTGGATGGGATGCCAATCAAGCGGACTGATTTATTGTGGATGATGTTGAGCTTTTTGAGTGTTATGGGAGCTGCACTCATCCAGGCAAGTGGGGAGTATCCCATCACACTCCTGACTTGTGCCTTGTAGATTGTAGACAGGCTTTGGGGAGCCAGGACGTGGGTTACTGGTCACAGGATTCCTAGCCTCTGACCTGGTTTTGTAGCTATAGCATTTATATGATTAGTCCAGTTCAGTTTCTGGACAATGGTAATCGCCAGGCTGTTGATAGTGGGGGATTCAGCAATGGTAATGCCATTGAATGTCAAGGGCGATAGTTAGATTCTGTCTTGTTGGAGATGGTCATTGCCTGGCACTTGTGTGGCACGAATGTTACTTGCCACTTGTCAGCCCAAGCCTGGATATTGTCCAGGTCTTGCTGCATTTTGATGCCAGTGTTGTAGCTGTACTGGAACAGCTTGGCTAGGGGCACGGCAAATTCTAGCGCACAAGTCTTCAGTACTATTGCCGGAATATTGTGAGGGCCCATAGCCTTTGCAGTATCCAGTGCCTTCAGTTGTTTCTTGAAATCACGTGGAGTGAATCGAATTGGCTGAAGACTGGTATCTGTGATGCTGGGGACCTCCGGAGGAGGCTGAGATGGATCATCCACTCAGCACTTCTGGCTGGAGATTGTTGTAAATGCTTCAGCCTTATCTTTTGCACTGCTGTGCTGGGCTCCTCCATCATTGAGGATGGGGATATTTGTGGAGCCTCCTCCTCCAGTGAGTTGTTTAATTGTCCACCACCATTCACAATTGGGTGTGGCAGGACTGCAGAGCTTAGATCTGATCCATTGGTTGTGGGATCGCTTAGCTCTGTCTATCACTTGCTGCTTATGCTGTTTGGCATGCAAGTAATCCTGTGTTATAGCTTCACCAGGTTGACACCTCATTTTTAGGTATGCCTGGTGCTGCTCCTGGCATGCCCTCCTGCACTTTTCATTGAACCAGGGTTGATCCCTTGGCTTGATGGTAATGGTAGAGTGGGGGATATGCTGGACAATGAGGTTACAGATTGTGTTCGAGTACAATTCTGCTGCTGCTGATGGCCCACAGCACCTCATGGATGCCCAGTTTTGAGTTGCTCGATCTGTTCGAAATCTATCCCATTTAGCACAGTGGTAGTGCCACACAACACGATGGAGGATATCCTCAATGTGAAGGCGGGACTTCATTTCCACAAGGTCATTCCTACCGATACTGTCATGGACAGGTGCATCTGCGGCAGGCAGGTTGGTGAGGATGAGGTCAAGTATGTTTTTCCCTCTTGTTGGTTCCCTCACCACCTGCTGCAGACCCAGTCTAGCAGCTATGTCATTTAGGACTCAGCCAGCTCGGTCAGTAGTGGTGTTACTTAGCCACTCTTGATAATGGACGTTGAAGTCCTCACCCAGAGTACATTCTGCACCCTTGCCCCCCCCAGTGCTTCCTCCAAGTGATGTTCAACATGGAGGAAGCACTGATTCATCAGCTGAGGGAGGGCGGTACGTGGTAATCAGAAGGAGGTTTCCTTGCCCATGTTTGACCTGATGCCATGAGACTTCATGGGGTCCGGAGTCGATGTTGAGGATTGCCAGGGCAAATCTAAAACCAATGAAGTACTTTTGAAATGTAGTCACTGTTGTAATATAGGAAACCTAGCTGCAAAGTTGCGCACAGCAAGATCCCACAACAGCAATGTGATAATGACCAGATAATCTGTCGATGTGATGTTGCTGGTTGTAGAACATCCCGCGGTACTATTTTAAAAAAAGCGTTCTCCATGGTGTCCTGGGACCGATATTAATCCCTCAACCAACAGCCGTAAAACCAGTTTGCCTGCTTATTGTTTGTGGGTGTTGACTGTGCACATATTAGTTGGTGCGTTGCACACAATACATTAAGTGTCTACACTTCGAAAGTACTTAAAGACCTGAAAAATACCCTGGGACAGCCTGAGGTTGTGAAATGTGCTTTGGAAAAGTAATTCTTTCTTTGCTTTCTGACAAGTTCAAGCAAGTAAAGGATCAGATTTGGTTCCAATGATCCCTGTTAACTGTTAGCTGAGCAATTGTCATTCAGCCCGGGGGGGGGTGGATGCTGTTGCTGCCACCAGCCCATGTTGCATCTTCACGTCACTGGGTCAGTACCCTGAATTTCCCGGCGTAACACCTTCAAACAGCAGCAACAACACAAGAACTGCAGCAGTTCAAGGCAAGGGTGGACAACCTGTGTGCGATTAAGTGGCACCTAAGCTCCTGGGAGAAAAGCCCAAATCCAGTCCCCTGTCACTGAATGAGAATATCAGAACATTAAACGCTGAAAAGACACATTTTCAAATGTACAAAAGGAACAACGAGACCAGAAAGCCAAGGAGGCACATAAAAGTCTGCCCAATACTTTCAACAGAATAGCAGGAAAGCGAGGGCAATTATGGAAAGGCAAATTGCACCTAATTTCTCTCAAGCTGTTCCATTTCAAGGTGATGGATGAAAGTGCAGGGAGGTTTGTAAAGAGCTGCATGTGGTGAAGTCATTTCAAAGAGCCATGAAATGGCAGAGTTGCCAACATAATTCTCCACAAGTCAAGACAGGAAAAATTCCACATAATTTTTATTACTCTAAAATCCATTAAGTGTCTCAACAGCAAGACATGTTCTCAAGAAATGAAATGTTGTATTCTGGGCGTGAATCCTCGCAATTAGGGTAGTGGGAAGCCTACAGATGTAACACCCTCCCCACCAGCCCCCCCCACCGCCAACTCTGCCCATCAATATCATGTCCTCAGGATGTGCTTCAAAACAACGAGTTGCTTTTGGAGTGTTGAGTGTTTTGAGGCAAAAGCAGCTTTTGATTTGTGTTATCCAAAAATTCGATGAAGGGGTTTGATTTAGACAATAGACCCCGTTCACCTAACGTGTTTGGTGCAGACCTGGTTGAGAGTGTTTTCTGCAATGCAGTCAGAACTCCTATACAGGATACCGAAGTCATGAGGAGTAGTCAGTGTAGGTTTGCAGAACTAGATGGCCAGGATATATATCTGCTACAATCCTCTGAGCTTTTTAACTGAACTGGTCAATGAGAACAAGCACCTTGAATTTTTCAATCAGCACTTGATTAGGGTCAATATCTATAAAGATGATTGAGGTTTAAGAGGAAAGGTTGGGCAGGTTGGGCCCATACCCATTGGAGTTTAGAAAAATGAGAGGTGATCTTATTGAAACATACAAAATCCTGAGGGGGCTTGACAGGGTGGATGCTGAGAGGGTGTTTCCCCTCATGGGGGAATCTAGAACTGGGGGGAGGGCACAGTTTCAAAATAAGGGGTCTCCCATTTAAGACAGGGAGGAGGAAGAATTTCTTCTGTCAGAGGGTTGTTAGTCTGTGGAATTCTCTCTCCCAGAGAGCAGTGGAGGCTGGGACATTGAATACATTAAAGGCTGAGTTAGACAGATTTTTGATCGACAAGGGAGTCAAAGGTTATGGGGACAGGCAGGAAAGTGGAGTTAAAGCCACAACCAGATCAAGCCATGATCGCACCGAATGGTATAGTAGGCTCAATGGGCTGAATGGCCTACTCCTGCTCCTATTTCTTATGATCTTATGCAGGTAGTGGAAAATGAGTTAGTTGGATTGAGGTTGCTTCAGGACTAGATAGTAAATGGAGGGAGCTTGCTCTGTGGGGTAGGTGCTTGGAAATGGCTATTGGAGTCCAGTGAGGTTATTCTGCGACTACTGATGTCATCCTATACTTAAATGGTGGAGACCAGAAGGCACTTACTCAGTGCCCCACCCCCGCCCTTCATCCCCTCACCTCGTGTGTGTGTGTGTGTGTGTGTGTCTTATGGGATGTGAGTGTCGCTGGCAGGGCCAGCATTTGTTGCCCATCCCTAATTGCCCTTGAACTGAATGTCCTGCTCGGCCATTTCGGAGGGCAGTTAAGAGTCAACCACATTACAATGGGTCTGGAGCCACATGTCGGCCAGACTGGGAAAGGACAGCAGATTTCCTTCCCCAACAGGCATCAGCGAACCAGATGGGTTTTTACCACAATCAGTGACAGTTTCATGGTCACCATTACTGAGATAGCTTTCAATCCCAGATCTTATTCATTGAATTTAAATTCCATCAGTTGCTGTGGTGGGATTTGAACCCATCTCCCCAAAGCATTAACCATAATACAGTAATATTACCACTTCACCACCATCTCCCCTCCAACCATCTCCTACAAAGGTGCAAGTCAGGAGTGTGATGGAATACTCCCCACTTGCCTGAATGAGTGCAGCTCCAACAACACTCAAGAAGCTTGACACCGTCCAGGACAAAGCAGCCCCGCTTGATTGGCATCACATCCACAAACATTCACTCCTTCCATTACTGACACACAGTAGCAGCAGTGTGTACCATCTACAAGATGCACTGCAGCAACTCTAACAGGGTCCTTTGACAGCACCTTCCAAACCCACGACCACTACCACCTAGAAGGACAAGGGCAGCAGATAGATGGGAACGCCACCACCTGCAAGTTCCCCTCCAAACCACTCACCATCCTGACTTGGAAATATATCACCGTTCCTTCACTGTCGCTGGGTCAAAATCCTGGAACTCCCTCCCTAACAGCACTGTGGGTGTACCTACACCACATGGACTGCAGCGGTTCAAGGGGACAACTCACCACCATCTTCTCAAGGGCAATTAGGGATGGGAAATAAATGCTGGCCTAGCCAATGACGCTTACGTCCTATAAAAGAGTTTTTAAAAAGTAACCACAGCACTAGCCCCTACTCCTTGAGCAAATTGTGGAATCATTGAAGAGGCCGCTGAGGGACTATATATTTTTAAAACTATAATAATGGATTGATGAGCTAGGATCAATCTTGTAACCAGATAGCTTTTATGTTCTCGGGGTAGTTTTTGTGTTTTCCCTGCGAATACTATTTCCCAACTGCAACAACTCATTAATTAAAGCGAAATACTGCAGATGCTGGAAATCGGAAATAAAAACAGAAAATGCTGGAAAAGCTCAGCAGCGTCTGTGCAGAGAGAAACAGAGTTAACGTTTCGAGTCGCTATGACCCTTCCTCAGAGCTCCGAAGAAGGGTCACACTCGACTCGAAACGTTAACTCTCTTTCTCTCTGCACAGACCTGCTGGGTTTTTCCAGTGTTTTCTGTTTTTATTCCAATGGCCAATGACCTGGTGTTGAAAAATAACAACAAATGCGCTGAGCTGCCAAACCCACTAAAGACTTGTAACTTTCTAGTTGTAATGGATCATGCGTCTCTTTCAGTGTAATGTCCTTCATTGAGAAAAGTGTGGCCAGACTAGCGCAAGAAGACAAATTGGAACAGTTGGCTTTTGAACTTGGACGGAGTCATTGTAGATACAATGCTCCACCTAAATATTATGAGGTAAGATCTATATTAAAACCATTCTGAGCTACTTAACACGATCGATTGCTCATTGGGTGAAAATTCCTACTTTCTTGCATAAAGCATCACAACTGCATGGGGACAGATAGATGGAGCGGTTAGCTCCACGTTTTCGTACCTCCGTCCGCATTAATGCCTGCCCAATATTTCTTGGCGGGTGAGTGATATATAAGCAGCATCTGCTCAGTTTTGTATGTTCCCTTTTTTGTTGTTGAATTAAAGGGTGGCTGCACTCTGCCAAGCTCCGTCAATATTCTGGAGGTATCTCGCTCGGGGAAGTACCACAAAGATCCTTTATGTTACAATATTAACATTATGCATAGTGCTTAAGAAATTCCTTGCACCTCTCTTTTATTTTAAACTTTGTTAACACTAATAGTTAAAATAGTGATTTCAGCAGATTAAGCATTTATGTACAAATATTCCAAAGTCATAGGTTCTACGAAGATTTTCTTAAAGACCATCCCTTTCCTTCATCCCCATTCATCTCGTTTTATAATCATAGCCTGCAGCTTTTATCCTATTTTCCATTTTCTTCCTTTCCCTTTTCTGTCCGTTACTCCGTGCCCAATATCTTTCCCGACTCGACCCCGTTCTTGGTCACTGTATCAGGAATGTGGGGCCCTGTAGTATAAAGGGTTAACAGTGTGACGCAGAGCCCAAGATCGATGGGCCCAATCTCAGACATGGTGGCAGCGGTGGAGACATCGATGTAAAAGGCACGTGAAAGACAATGTGAAAGCAGCTCGAGACATTCTGGTGGTAGAAGGAGGCACACTGGAGAGAGGTAACAATGACCATACCTAGTGAGAAGTCCCTGCCTTTGCCCCACCTGTTTGACTGCCTCGAGGGCCTGCAGAGAGACCAGCTGTGGGAAATATGGAAACGCCATTTTCTCCATACCGAGCAGCGTCAGGTCTTCACAAAAAAGAGCTAAAGCTCCAAGTTAGTTTCTTTCTTTACGCAGTAGGTCCAGTAGCGGACGACATTCTCCTAAGGCAGGGGGTGCAGAAGTCCACAGTGGATTTTGATTCCATTATTAAAGCCTTTGACACCTATTTTAGCCTGAAGCAAAATTTAGTCATTGAAAGAGCACTTTTTAACCAAAGCTCACAACAACCTGAGAAATCGATTGAATTATACCTAACCGACCTATATTGCCTAGCTAGTTCTTGAGGATATGGGGTGCTGAGGGATGAGCTAATCCGTGATTGCATTGTCATGGTTGTTTGGGATGAGAAACTCTCTGACTTTCTGCAGACCACAGAAGATCTTGCATTGGATCAAGTGATCCAGAATGTGAGGCAGGCCGAGCTTAGAGCATTTAACCAGGGTATTATTCATGGCGACACCGTGGCTTCACATGACTCCATAGATTGGGTAGACCCACGGGCAGTGGCCCCACCCATAGTCTGCCAAACAAACTGAAAGGGTGGGAAACTCCGCGCCGGCAGCCATTTTGAGATGCTTTCGTTGTGGTGCAAAAACCCAGAATAGACGCAAGACTGCCCAGCAGGCGGCATGGAATGCTTCCAGTGTGGCAAAACTGGACATTTTAAGCGTTCCTGCAAAACCAGCAATTTTAATCAAAGTCGCAGACTAGCAAATATTTATGAAACTCATTCCTTCCAAGAGATGGAAAGTCCAGGAAATGACAACCCGACAGATTTCCCCAGGGGAAGCTGTTCATCTTAATCTGGCCTTTTAGAACTGGAGGTCAACACAGAAGCTGCAGCAGATCTTTAGCACTTCTGAAGCTGCAGAATCCTGTGTTATAACACGGCAGCTGGTAAAGGCTGAGTTACTGAAAACCCCCAGAGGGAAGCTTTAAACAACTGTTTAATATTTTCGATTGGTATGTTTGAGATGCATCTCGGAATTCAGGCATAAAAACCGCCAAGCCTCGAGAGGCTTTTTTTTTACATACATTAAATGAAACATTTATTAATTTAACCACAAATTTAAACACATGTCTACAAATAACTTTTAAACAAATCCCCAAATTAATCACTCCCACGTAATCTTCCCACAGGCAACAATAACCCATAGACTTAAACAGACACCGGGCAAAGTACATTTTATCTTATGAATTCAAAGTGAGGTTCCTTTTGATTTGGTTCCTTCACAGACACAGTGTAAGGCTTACAGGCTTAGATCTTACATGCCTCTAACTTCCACACACAAAACTCTTCTGTATATACCTAGCCTTCCCTTTGAATGTAAATTCTCATTGCATCACCCTTGATCTCCACCTCTTCTAACAATAAAACCCCTTTCATTGTACCAATTTTATTAGTAATACAAACATATCGCTTGGTGTCTCCTAGCTAGGTGCAAGATTTCACCCCCAGTCTCTGAGAGGTTTATTCAGCAAAATGCAAATGTACCCCCAACCTTACTGTTTAACATCTCAAAACTACTACACATCAAAGCACCCAGACTAGCTGGCTTTGATCCAACACACACACTCACACCCACAGACACAGACCCCACTACAAGTCCAATTTAGAATAATTTCCAATAACATTATATACATTAATATCTTCATGACAGCAGTCTTGTCCCAGAGTTTATTGACTACAGGAAACTCTAGAGGATGAGGCTGTCTTGTCCCCATATTCTCAGCAGTCCTTCCCGTTGGCCATAGTGGAGCAACCTCATACAGAGAGAAGTGTGGCTTTCTTGCCACTGCCTACAGAAAGCAGAAAATCGTGGGGAGATCATCTCTTCTTTTCCTGACAGTCTTCCAGGGAGTTGGTTGTTTTTCCCTTTGTCATCTAAGCTCATTGAAATCTCAGATCTTCAATGCCTTTTCAGTCTTTGATAGAGCAGTGGATGAAACAGCTGTGATAGTCTTCCCAAGAGTTGAAGATTATTCCTGTTCTGGTGCTTCTTTCTAAAGTCCGTCAAGGGAGCAACAAGTTCCTCAGAATGTCCTGAGTTCATCTCTTCTAGTCCCAGAGGGTCCAAAGATCGATTCTCTTCAGTCTTCTTTTGAATCAGTCTTTAGCTGAAAAGTCTTCATTGTCCTTGCAGCCCAATCATTCTGAACCTCACACTCAGCTTCCCAGCTATGCTGACAGAAATGCTGATGAAGTGTTGTCCCATTCCGCAGATGATGATCTCCTACCAGATGCAGAGGAAAACTCTCATGTCTCCAAGCCGTCTTCCTTAAGGGCTGAGAATACTGTGGGAGATTGAATTCCCCAGAATTATGACTGGGGAGGGGAAGAGTTGGAGTTAGAGTTGAGTAGAATCAGTATATGTAAAAAAAGGAAGTAACAGAAATGTAATGTAAATAGTTAAAGGCATAGTTTCATGTTGTTAAAAAATACGATAGCATACTTGGGGGCAGGTGTAGTATAAAGCGTTAACAGATGGGATATACTAATGTATGATGTAGATGATGTTGTACCACTGACACCAGTCAGTCATATTCTAGACACGAGAGAGAGAGAGAGAGAGAGAGAGAGGTTGGAATCATGCCTAGGAGCTATGTGCCTACTCTGTAACCTGTTTAGATGTAGTACTGATAAACAAGTGTTAAGCAGATGCCAGAGTATGACTATAGTCTGTTTAGGAACCAGGTCCAAGGGCTAGATCCTAAGACAGAAGGACCCAATCTCAGAACAGACCCCACACCTCCCTAAGCCTTCCCTCCCTTTTTACAGCCTACAAGCTCTTCGTAACCCCAAGTTTAACATCTGTCGTGTTCAATGGTTTAATTGTTCTGTGGTCGATTATGTGAGTATGATATGCTCACGATGCTTGATTGGTTAAGCCTGGGCGTTGATACAGAGCTGAAGAAACAGGAGGCCCAGAAGCTCAGCTGTAAACTTGGGTGCAGGCATTTTGGGGTTGCAGAGATATTTGAAAACTCTTATAAATAAAACCCGTTGCACACTTAGAAATTAGCATCATAGCTCTGAGGAAAATCAAATATGTAAAATATAAAATGAACCAGCGAAGATACAACAGCATCCCTTTATTCTCAAGACTTCACCAATGTGACATCCTCTACTCTTATCAAGTGTGCTGCTTTCTGCACTATGGCCTTTGACCAAGTTTCAGCTTAGTTTCCCAAAATGGTGGAACTTGGCCACTCCCTGTGGCTGTGTTTAAAGCTGACCAGCAGCAAGCATTTTATAAATAACTCCTCTCTTCACTGACTTTTGAACTATTATCTTTTGACTGTGATCAGTGCTTCCAACGCAAAAAAGTAGTCACCTGGGGTAACTTGGGAGTGAGGAGGTGCAGAATTCTCCAAAATGTAATCCGGACACTAAGAAGTCTCTTTTGAAAACAGAGTTTCCGGCTTCTCCACAGACTGTTCTTTTTGGCATGGACAGGATTTTACATTCAGTTAGTTAATCAGTTTCTGGTTGTTTATATTTTTTTCAAAAGAACATTTACAATGGGCAGGCCTCCACGGGCAGGATGAGGTTTCCAAAACAAAAAGTAAAAAAACATTTAAAAATTTTCCACTTGGTCTTAAACATGTCCCTCTTCAAGTGACTGAGTCACAGGCGGAGTCATGTTTATATGTTATTTATTACATCTTTATTTCCTTTGCCTAAACCTTCAGCTCCCTGAGGCAGCTGTGTGCCCTCATGGAGCTGTCGGCGCGCGCTCCCCCATGCATGCACAGACTTCCGCGTTCGCCCTCCTCCATCCCCCACCCCACCCCCTGCACCCCCACCCACCCACCCACCAAACCCCGGCAGCGCTGAGCCTTTCAGGTTAGCCTGGCCGTTAATTGGCCGAGAATCGGCAATGGAGGCCCGATCGCAGACGGGTCCACCCAGCGTCCACGAAGGGGAAAACCCTGCCTCATGAGGTCGGGGACGTTAGGTTCAAGTTCCTCCAGGATGTTCGAAGAATTTTCAGATCTTCCATGAATTTTGATTTCTGACTTAAAGCCGTGATACTCACCACATCCTCACCTTTCTTTTCTTGACACAATAATCGCTCCCTTTCCAGAGGTTGACCCCTGCGATCGCCTCTGGTTCCCCCCAGCGTCGAGGCCAACACTTCTCCTTGGCCTCAACGTCATTAAAGCGGATTGCCCGGCCATTTATTCCTTAGCTGCTTGTGGGATCGTGCTGTGCGCACACATCTCTGTAACTTTTCCCTAACTTACAACAGTGATTATGCCTCAAGAAATGGCCGTAGGGAGCTTTGGGGTCATGTGGGGCGCTATATAAATGCAAGTTCTGATTAAGGCAAGCATGGAACGATAGAGGGACACAGCACAGACGGAGGCCATTCGGTCCATCATGTCTGTGCCAGCTCTGTGGCAGGCATTTTCCAATTAATCAGATTACACTGCTCTTTTCCCATTGATAAAACCCCAAGCCACATGCTGAAGTATGAAACTAGGCATAAATCCTTTTTTGGATTGTTCTTTAATTTATAGAATACAGCATTACATATGTCCGCCTCCTGCCTACTAAGCCAGTGTCCCAGCAGTCTCTCTTTATATGCTGTTCTGTAAAACAAATAAGCAACAATAAACTAATTAACTAACTGAAAACTTGTTAAAGGGGCACTGTAACAAAAACCAAAAGTTTCAAAGGAAACTTAACAAATCAAGTTAAAGCTTCGTTCCCGGGGCTGATGATGCTCTCCAGCTCCAGTGGGGCCCACCGGTCGGGGAAGGCCTTTCACATACTGGTGAACACCGCATGCCCCTTCTCCAGGGACCCCAAGGTGCGAATGTAGCTGTGGAAGAGGGACAGACAGTCGGGCTGAACTACCCCTTAATCGCCCACTGCCTGGACCTTTTAATGGCCACCTTGAGTCCCTCTTTAGGAGTTCCAGGGAGCAGAGTCGGAGGGCGGAGTTCCAGAGCGGTGAGTATAAAAACCTTACCTCGGGGATTCGCGGACCTCGGGTCTTAAAAAAAAATTTTTTTTTTTTTAAATTAAAAGTGTTGTCACGGTAAATCTGTGACCTGATTGACTGGTAGAGAATCTACACTGAATTTGAAACTAAAACATTGTCAAACTAATTAAACCAAATAAATTAATCACTTAATTAATAAGTAGAGGGTATCTAGACCAGAATCAGGGGATTACTGTTCTTAGAATTTAACATTTATAGTAGAAATCTAGCCCTAGGGAATGTATAGTTAATAAGGAGTCAATAAGCAGTTATTAGATTTAAATTGATTTATTAAATACTTCTAGAAATGCCAGTTGCTGGGGTGAAGTGCTTCACCTGTGGGATGTGGGAAATCTGTGACGCTTATAGTGTCCCGGACAACTACATCTGCAGGAAGTGTCCCCAATTGCAGCTCCTCACAGACCCGCATGGATAGGTTGGGGCAGCAGTTGGATGCACTTAGGAGCATTCAGGTGGCGGAAAGCGTCATTGACAGGAGTTTTACAGACGTGGTCACACCCAAGGTACAGACAGATAGATGGGTGATCGCTAGAAGGGGCAGGCAGTCAGTGTAAAAATCCCCTGTGACTGTACCCCTCTCTAACAGGTATACCATTTTGGATTCTGTTGGGGGAATGGCCTATCAGGGGAAAACAACAGCAGTAGCCAGAGCAGTGGCACCACGGCTGTCTCTGTTGTTCAGCAGGGGGGTCAAAGCACAGAAGAGCAATTGTCATAGGGGACTCTATAGTCAGGGGCTCAGATAGGCACTTCTGTGGTCGTGAAAGAGACACCAGGATGGTATGTTGCCTCCCTGGTGCCAGGGTCCAGGATGTCTCTGATCAGGGACATTCTGAAGGGGGAGGGAGAACAGCCAGAGGTTGCGGTACACATTGGTACTAACGACATAGGCATGAAGAGTGACGAGGTCCTGCAGCGGGAGTTCAGGGAGTTAGGCTGAAAGTTAAAAAACAGGATCTCTAGGGTTGTAATCTCAGGATTACTCCCTGTGCCACGTGCCAGTGAGGCTAGAAATAGGAAGATAGTGCAGCTGAACACGTGGCTGAACAGATGGTGTAGGAGGGAGGGTTTCCGATATCTGGATCATTGGGATCTCTTCCGGGGCAGGTGGGACCTGTACAAGAAGGACGGGTTGCATCTAAACTGGAGGGGCACCAATATCCTGGCTGCGAGGTTTGCTAGTGTCACTCGGGAGGGTTTAAACTAGTATGGCAGGGGGGTGGGAACCAGAGCAATAGGTCAGCAGGTGAAATAAAAGACTGGGAACCAGTGAATATGGCCAGTAGGACTAAGAGGAAGAGCAGGCAGGGAGAAATTACTGAACACAGTGGGACTGGGGGTCTGAAATGCATTTGTTTCAATGCGAGAAGTATAACAGGCAAGGCAGATGAGCTTAGAGCTTAGATTAGTACTTGGGACTATGATGTTATTGCTATTACAGAGACTTGGTTGAAGGATGGACAGGATTGGCAGATAAACGTTCCAGGATTTAGATGTTTCAGGCAGGATAGAGAGGGATGTAGAAGAGGTGGGGGAGTTGCACTGCTGGTTAAGGGGAATATCACAGCTGTACGACAGGAGGACACCTCGGTGGGCTCATGCAGCGAGGCAATATGGGTAGAGCTCCGGAATAGGAAGGGTGCAGTCACAATGTTGGGGGTTTACTATAGGCCTCCCAATTGCTGGCAGGAGATTGAGGAACAGTTATGTAGGCAGATTTTGGAAAGATGTAAAAGCAATAGGGTTGTTGTGGTGGGTGATTTTCACTTTCCCTATATTGACTGGGAATCACTTAGTGCTAGGGGTTTGGATGGTGCAGAATTTGTAAGGTGCATCCAGGAGGGCTTTCTGAGACAATATGTAGATAGTCCAACTAGGGAAGGGGCAATACTGGACCTGGTATTAGGGAATGAACCCGGCCAGGTGGTCGAAGTTTCAGTAGGGGAGCATTTCGGGAAAAGTGACCATAATTCAGTAAGTTTCAAGGTACTGGTGGATAAGGATAACAGGAGTCCTCAGGTTAAGGTGCTTAATTGGGGGAAGGCTAATTATAACAATATTAGGCAGGAACTGAAGAATCTAGACTGGAGGCGGATGTTTGAGGGCAAATCAACAACTGACATGTGGGGGGCTTTCAAACGTCAGTTGATAAAAATTCAGGACCAGCATGTTCCTGCTAGGATGAAGGATAAGCATGGCAAGTTTCAGGAACCTTGGATAACGAAGGATATTGTGAGATTAGTCAAAAAGAAAAGGGAAGCATTCCTAAGGGCTAGAAGGCTGGGAACAGATGAAGCCCGTGGAGAATACAAAGAAAGTAGGAAGAAACTTAAGCAAGGAGTCAGGAGGGCTAAAAGGGATCGTGAAAAGTCACTGGCAGCCAGGATTAAGGAAAATCCCAAGGCCTTTTACACATATGTAAAGGGCAAGAGGGTAGCCAGAGAAAGGGTAGGCCCACTCAGGGACAGAGGTGGGAATCTGTGTGTGGAGCCAGAAGAAATGGGAGAGATACTAAATGAATACTTCTCATCAGTATTCACCAAAGAGAAGGACTTAGCGGTCGATTTGTCTAGGGAAGAGTGTGTAGATAGCCTGGATCATGTTGAGATCAAAAAAGAGGAGGTGTTAGGCGTCTTGAAGAATATTAAGGTGGATAAGTCCCCAGGGCCAGATGGGATCTACCCCAGAGTACTGAGGGAGGCAAGGGAGGAGATTGCTGGGGCCTTGACAGAAATCTTTGTATCCTCACTGGCTACGGGTGAGGTCCCAGAGGACTGGAGAATGGCCAATGTTGTTCCATTGTTTAAGAAGGGTAGCAGGGATAATCCAGGAAATTACAGGCCGGTGAGCCTTACGTCAGTGGTAGGGAAATTATTGGAGAAGATTCTTCGTGACAGGATTTACTACCATTTGGAAGCAAATGGGCGTATTAGTGAGAGGCAGCAAGGTTTTGTGAAGGGGAGGTCGTGTCTCACTAACTTGATCGACTTTTTCGAGGAAGTGACAAAGATGATCAACGATGGAAGGGCAGTGGATGTTATATACATGGATTTCAGTAGGGCCTTTGACAAGGTCCCTCATGGCAGACTGGTACAGAAGGTAAAGTCGCACGGGATCAGAGGTGAGCTGGCAAGATGGATATAGAATTGGCTTGGCCATAGAAGACAGAGGGTAGCAGTGGAAGGGTGCTTTTCTGAATGGAGAGCTGTGACTAATGGAGTTCCACAGGGATCAGTGCTGGGACCTTTGCTGTTTGTAGTATACATAAATGATTTGGAGGAAAATGTAACTGGGCTAATTAATAAGTTTGCAGACGACACTAAGGTTGAAGGAGTTGCAGATAGTGAAGAGGATTGTCAAAGGGTCCAGTGGGATATAGATCGGTTGGAGACTTGGGCGGAGAAATGGCAGATGGAGTTTAATCCAGACGAATGCGAGGTAATGCATTTTGGAAGGTCTAATACAGGCAGGAATTATACAGTAAGTGGCAGAACCCTTAAGTGCATTGACGGGTAGAGGGATCTGGGTGTACAGGTCCACAGGTCACTGAAAGTGGCAACGCAGGTGGATAAGGTAGTCAGGAAGGCATATGGCATGCTTGCCTTCATTGGCAGGGGTATTGAGTATAAAACCTGGGAAGTAATGCTGCAGCTGTATAGAACCTTGGTGCGGCCACACTTGGAATATTGCGTGCAATTCTGGTCACCACGTTACCAGAAGGATATGGAGGTGTTGGAGAGGGTGCAGAGGAGGTTTACCAGGATGCTGCCTGGTCTGGAGGTTATTAGCTATGAGGAGAGGTTGGAGAAACTCGGATTGTTCTCACTTGAGCAACGGAGATTGAGGGGCGACTTGATAGAAGTTTACAAAATTATGTTTGGCATGGACAGAGTAGATAGTCAGAAGCTTTTTCCCAGGGTGGAAGAGTCAATTACTAGGGGACATAGATTTAAGGTGAGAGGAGAAAACTTTAGAGGAGATGTGCGGGGCAAGTTTTTTACGCAGAGGGTAGTGAGTGTCTGGAATTCGCTGCCAGAGGAGGTGCTGGAAGCAGGTACGATAGTGGTGCTTAAGAGACAGCTTGACAAATACATGAATAGGATGGGAATAGAGGGATACGGACCCCAGAAGTGCAAAATGTTTTAGTTGATGGGCAATATGATCGGTGCAGGCTTGGAGGGCCGAAGGGCCTGTTCCTGTGCTGTACTTTTCTTTGTTCTTTGTTCTTTGTTATAGCCTCTTTTAAAAGAACGAATGAGCAAGTAACAATAATGAAGGGGGTGACAGCCGCTACTGCGGTGCCGTAACTAAAACAAAAACAAAGACGTGAAAGGAAACTTAACTAATTAAACCAAAATATCATTACCGGGGTGGGGTGACGATGCAGCCCCGCCCCCACGACGCCCCCCCCAGTCATGTAGAGTCCCTCTTTATAGGGCAGAATTCTACCCCCGTCGGGGGGGATGTTGAAGAGCGGGCGCGCGAAGGCACGCCTCCGATCGCGGGCGCATTTTATTTGGGCGGGCCAATTAAGGCCGAGAGTGCGCTCTTTTGCACATGAAAGAGCAACTCATCTCCCTGAGGCTAAGTGCTGCCTCGGGGAGATCGGCTCCACAGTAAAACATCTGAAAAATAGAAAAAGATAATTTCCCTGACATGTCCCCCCCATGTGACATTGTCACATGAGTTGGGACATGTCCATCACTTTTAAATACACTTTTCAATTACATTTTTTAAAACCAACATGAAACCTCATCCTGCCCGTGGATGAGGGTTTGATGCTTTTTCTATTCCCCGCCAGGGCTCCCGGCCTGCCCGACAACCTTAAGGTTGGATGGGCAGGTCTATTAATGACTTTAATGAGTTTGTCAATGGCCTCAATTGGCCGCTGACAGGTCAGTGGGCACACAGCTGATTCTGCTGTGCCCCCGCCTACCTGAAAATTTAAATGGGGCGGGGTCACGTCTGGAGTTCCGCCCAACGTCATCCCGCGTCATTTTACGCGTCAGCGAGTGGGCCCCGCCCCCGCTCACCGACCGGGAAATCCTGGCCATAGACTCTTTTGAAAAAAAGTTTTAAAAATTAAACTAAAAATCAAAATTGTGGCGGGGGTGGGGGGAAGAGTCTCTCTTTATATGTGTTCAAGGTACTTAATCAATCAGTACCCTCAAGCTGGTTGTCTTTAACCTTAACAATACAATTAACACAACATTAACACCTATAGCTCTGTAATTTTTTTTATTCTTTCAAGTACTTAAACAATCTTGGTATTTAAGAGTTGAATGTTAACATGAGTTAATCTGTTTCACTTTCACCTCTTCACCTTGTGACAATAGTCTACTCCCCTTAATGGGCGATCTCTAACCAGTTCCACAGTTTAAATCTCCTTATCAATCAGTGTAAGTATTGATCATTTATTGGTGACGTTACATTGTCCATGCGGAAGAAAGGTCAATTTGAACCTGGGGATTCAGACATTTCAGTTTGGCAACTCATCAGTTGGACATCTCTAAAGAACAACAGACTTACATTTCCAGAGCACCTTTCATGACCTCAGGATATCATTAAGCGCTTTAGAACAAATGAAGTGCTTTTGGAGGGTAGACACCGGTGTAACGTGGGAAATGCAGCAGTCAATTTGTGCACAGCAAGATCCCACAAACAGCAGATCATCTACTTTTCTAGTCATCGGTTGAGGCATAAATATTGATCAGGACACTTGGGAGAATTTCAAAATAGTGCCCTTTTATGTCCACTTGAGCGGGGATATCCTGCTGTCTCACCCGGAAGACAGTGCAGCACTCCCTCAGTACTGCACCGGGAGTGTCAGCCTGGATTATGGGCCCAAGTCTCTGAGAGTGAACCCACAACCTTCAAACTCAGAGGCGAGAGTGCTCCTACTGAGCCAGGGCTGGTGTATGTTTCTACCAATGCGGCCTCATGGTTGCACAATAATCAGGAACGTGCCATGCGGGCAACAAACAGGCTGTGCCCAAGCAAGGTTCCCTTTAAGATGCGTGCGTGCTCGACTTTGCCATCTTAAAGGGACCCTGCAGTGCAACAAGTCAGCCCTGCACAGCAGACAGAAATTAAAGGAAATATTCTCATCTACCCATTAATAAGGCGGCAGGCATAAAAATTGGTTGGTTTGAATCTGAAAGTGTATTTCTCTTGGCATTCGCCAGAGCTTTGTTATTCTTGACAGCTTTCACCTTGACAACTATTGTAACTTCTGATTGATAGCTTGGAAGGAGAGCTGAAAGAATCTTTCTGCAGGAGTTTGAACAGTTTTCTTTACACAACAAACAGCCATTTCCTGCCCCTCCTATCTCCAATATTTCCAACAGTAAAGTCTCTGTATTTTTTTCCTTCTGCTTTGTCCCCACCATTGCACAGTTGGTTAATCTTCAATGCACAGGGACTTCAGGGCAACCCAGGTGCATCCTAGCTGTAACCTGCCTGAGGATGAACCAGCCTGTCCCCACCCATGTGTCACATCTGACCGCGAGATGAGCTTCCCGCCCCATATTCGCGCCATCCCTGAGACTGCTTATTTCAACCTCCGTAACATCACCCAACCTCGCCCTTGGCTCAGCTCATCAGCTACTGAAACCCTCATCCATGCCCTTGTTACCAGGAGACTTGATTGTTCCAACGCACTCTCTCACATTTTGTTCTCTATAAACTTGAGGTCATCCAAAACTCTGCTACCTGTATCTTAACTCGCAGCAAATCCCATTCCGCCGTCACCCCTGTGTCCACTGACCTACCTTAGCTTCTGGACAATCAATGCCTCGATTTTAAAACTCTCATCCTTGTTTTCAAATCCTTGCCTCGCCCCCTCCCTATCTCTGTAACCTCCTCCAGCCTCACAACCCTCCGAGATACCCTGTGTTCCTCGAATTCTGGCTTCTTGTGCATCCCCCACTTTAATTATTCCACGATAAAAGCAAAATACTGCGGATGCTGGAAATCTGAAACAAAAGCAGAAAATGTTGGGAAGACATGTTGGAGCATCTCCCTCCACAGATGCTGTCAGACCTGCTGAAGCTTTTCCAGCTTTTTCTGTGTTTGTCTTTACTTATTCCACCATTGGTGACTGTGCCTTCAGTTACCCAGGCTCTAAGCTCTGGAATTTCCTCCCTTCGTCTCTCCGCCCCTCTAACTCGCTTTCCTCCTTTAAGCCTACCTCTTTGACCAAGCTTTTGGTCATCTGCCCTTATACCTCCTTACCCGGCTCGGCGTCACTTGTTGCTTTATAACAAGCTTGTGAAGTGCCTCGGGTTGTTTTATCATTGTAAAGGTGCTATATAAAGACAAGTTGTTGGTGTAAAGTGCGTATTTATTTGACTTGAGTCTACCAATTGATGACCCAATGCTCAGAGTGCCAACCGCCGCCCGAGGGTGAAAAGACTCAAAGAAATGATGACCTGGAAATTGGGCCATGCAGTGCCCACTTCGGCAGGCACCATACAGCCTATCAGGGTGGGCACGTGCATGCAAACTGTAAGCGTGCTGAGCACCATGTCGGATAAAGACATACAAGCCACGACCTTTATCCGCACCTTATTAAAATAGCTTGGGATGGCGAGGGGCTGGGGGGTGGGGTTGGGACGTGGGGGTGGCTCAGTTGGCATCATGAGGGTGGCAAGGCTGCACCTGCCCACGTTCCTAGTTTGTGCCAAGAGTGAGGAGCGTTGGCCTGGCTGAATATTGCCAGACTCACCCCACCTCTTCATGCACGTGGGGACTACGTTTAGAGAGGCTAAGGCAGCTGGAAATAGGGGCTGGGGGTAGGAAATCTGGAGAAGCAGCAGCACTTAAAGGGCTGCCACTTGTATTTAATTGGAAGTTGCGGACTTGCAGTGTCAAAGTGGGTCAAGAAAACCATGCTTTGGGGCACGCTTTGGATAAATGTGTTGATACTCGCAGACCTAATTACATAATTATTACATGAAAATGGCACTTGCAGCTACCAAGAGTGCAGCCTCCTCTTGCTTAACAAAAATGCCAGTCACTTTACTTGAATTTTACAAAGTTCACATACCCACAGTGAGGATCCACATCAATTGTGGAACTACATAAAGTGAAATTAATGATGCTTTGGCTCCAATATGAGCCAAGCAATGTTGGATTTACCTCAGTTCATGTTACAAGCCAACGTCCCACAGCGCTTTCACTATAGTTACTTGTTTTCACATGTCATGGTGTTGCTTTGGAGCCATCAGCTTTTTAAAATTAAAACCTGCAGCAGTTTTATTTGGAAGCTGTTGGTCATCTATTGCTAGATTTTTAGCTTGGCCTGTATGTGTCAGGAAATCTTTAGGCAATAGTTAAGGGTTGAAGTCCTGTAATAATGGCAATACTGTATGCTTCTCTGCAGTATGTTGGAGTGCAGTTCATTGCTGTGGTGAAACCGATCTTAAAAGAAAAATGGACACCAGATGTGGAAGAAGCTTGGAAGGTAGGGCGCTCAGCACCAAGCACAGTCCCATTCAATTCAGAATAAACCATAGAACAATAGGAGGCCATTCTGCCCATCACATCTGTGCTGACACGTGGATGGAGAAACACCTCAGATGCTTTAAAATAAATGCAAGGAGAAGGAACACTGAGCAAAGGAAGGGATGTGGATTTGGTGGGGGGGGTGGGTGTTGGGGGTTGAATCAAAACTTGGTCAAAGAGATGGGTTTTTGAATGGCGGGATGAAAATCTAACACAACAAAGGCCATTCAGCCCATCGTGTCTTTGCCAGCTCTTTGACAGAGCTACCAATTGGTCCCACTCCCCTGTTTTTGCCTCATAGACCTGCAATGTTCTTCTTTTCAAATATTTATCCAATTCCCTTTTGGAAGTTACTATTGAATCCGTTTTCAGTGACAATGTTAGAAATGGAGGCCCCTTTAAGAGTTAACCAGGACCAGGTTCAGAGTGAATTGAGAGCAGGTGATGCTCATTGAAGCCTGTACTTAAGAGTTGGGTCCTCACCCCACCCCCTCCCGCCCACCCCACCCCAGCCCCTTCCCCCCCCACCCCCACCCCCACCCCCTCCCCCCCCCACCCCCTCCCCCTCCCCCCCACCCCCTCCCCCCCCACCCCCACCCCCTCCCCCCCCACCCCCACCCCCTCCCCCCCACCCCCCCCACCCCCTCCCCCCCACCCCCCCCCACCCCCTCCCCCTCCCCGCCACCCCCACCCCCTCCCCCCCCCCAACCCCCTCCCCCTCCCCCCCACCCCACCCCCTCCCCCTCCCCCCCACCCCCACCCCCTCCCCCCCACCCCCACCCCCTCAGGATGATTCAATGTGTATTACAGCCAATGAAGTACTTTCTGAAATGCAGTCACAGTTATACAGTAGGAAACGGCAGCCAATTTATGCACAGCAAGCTCCCACAAACAGCAATGTCATAATGAACAGAATATTAGTGACGTTGGTTAAGGGATAAATGGGTTCTGCACTCAAGTGTCTGAAGTGTGACTGTGAACCCACAGCCTGCTGACTCCGAGATGAGCATGCTTCTCACTGAGTCTACAATGCCTGTAACACCCCATGCAGAAATCCATCCTGCCACCAATTGCACCCCAAAAATTAAAAGCAAGTTCCTGGGCCCTAAAATCCATTACACTGACTTGTGGATGTGACCCTTATCATCCAAAACTTTACTGACATCCTGGTTTTGACAGAAATACAGTCAACACGTTGTTAATTTGATCCCAAGTCAATTGATGAAGTATGAAGCCAAACACTAATATTTACATAATGCAGCATTATATATGTCTGTTTCCCAGTTACTTGCCTCATGTCCCAGCTGTCTCTCTTTATACTCTTTTGAGTATAGCAATTAAACAAATTAACAAATGAATTAAAGTGATAGCTCCTTAAAGGGGCACTGTAACAAAAGACAAAAATCTTAAAGGAAACTTATCAAATCAAAACAAAATGTCATTTTCAAGGAGTCTTTCTTTATATCTTTTGAATAATCAGTAAAATAAAGTGGACTAATTAATCAAATGAATAATTTAGCAAGTTAAAGTAACAGTCCCTTAAAGAGGCACAGTCTCTCTTTATAAGTGCTCTATGTACTTAAACAATGCTAATCACCTGTTTATCTTAACAATATAATAACTTATCGTTAACAAACATTGCACCCTTAGTGTCAGCACTTTGTACCATTTGCCATGCCAAGACAACAGTAATGTGCTTCTTATCACCAAATCGCTTCTCCACTCCAACCCCTACCCCACCCCACAACTCCTCTGACAGCTTCTCCTCTGTCAGTCACTTTTACTTTCCCCTCCTTTGGTCATCCATTCATCTTTTCTGCAGCTGTGGAACTGCACCCCTCCTCCTCAACCGTCTGGAGCATCCATTCACCCGAAGGTTAGTGGAAATCTGGAACTCTTGCCCCCAAAAAGCTGTTGAAGTTGGGGGTTCCATTGAAAGTTTTAAAACTGAGATTGATAGATTTTTGTTAGGTACGGGTATTAAAGGAACCAAGGTGGGTAAATGGAGTTGCGATACAGGTCGGCCATGATCTAATCAAATGGTGGAACAGGCTCGAGGCACGGAATGGCCTCCTTCTGTTCCTATGTTCTTACCCTTTCGAATGAGCATACCTTCGGTCCCGTAAGACTGAGGTGTGCTCTCTGGCACGGCTGCTTTTGGATCCATCACCACATCTGGCTGGACCTCATCAAGTGGTTTCAAATCCACTCATTAATCCAAGATCATTGCATAGAGCAAAGATAACCCTTTCTCCTACTCTCCACTACCAACCATCACTGTCAACTCCTGCCGTCTCCACGCTTGCCTCCAGCAACAAGGATAAAGAGCTCACAGACTACTTTTTCACTGAGATCAGACAATTGGCTAACTTTGGTTTGGGCAAGTCTAATGTTGGCTGTGATTGGACAGCACTGACCAAACAATCCTGAGTATGCTAATAATCACACTAACAACCAATTTAATGTTATCGGTCAGGCTCACAGTGTGGCTCACTTATACTTACTAGAAGCTACATATATTCATACACAGGGACCTATCCTCTGCAGGCAAAAGGAACATGTCCAGGCATTGTGCCTTTTTTGAATTAAACAAAAGTTTAGGGGACAATAGTTCCCATGGTGCATTCTCCACGGCAATGTCTCAACCAATCAAGGTCAATTGCCAACCAATCAGCACCCTTTTCTCATGCAGTATAAATTGTTGCTCCCTTTGAAATTTGGTATTCTTGCATCTGTCCTGATGAATGCAAAATGAAAAGGTTTGACAGCAAGTCTCTTTTCTCAAGAATATTTAAATAATGAAGTTGGAAGCTGCCCAAACACATTTAACTCAGCTTCCTCTTGGAGTCATCAGTTTTGTATCTAAGTGGCCCTTGTCCCAAGACATTCTTCGACAAGAAGCAAAATTATTTTCCATGGAAACTATTCCACGGAATAGTGATTAAACTTAATCTACTGCTAATCCATTTCATGCCAGAGGACACATTCCTGGTGCGGGTGAATGATATTGTTCACTTTTACTTTTATCTGACAGCTCAGAATATCAATGTAGTTATCACAAAATCTCACGTTTCTAATTCCACGATATGAAATAAGTACTTTGGTACAAAGAAACGTGCCAATGGTTTCAAACTGAAGCTTCACAGCCAATTCCAAACTCATTAATTCACAGAAAGTCAGAATATCTGATTAGAAAACATAGCCCAAAACAGTTAGACTCTCCTCAACCACCTCACCCCCTCCCGCACCACTAGTACTGGTGTGGGAAACTCATAGGAAAATAGGATTTAAGCAGGAGTCATCTTCCGACTAGGCACTTTACAGCCTTCCGGACTGAATATTGAATTCAACAACTTTAGATCTTGAACTCCCTCCTCCATCCCCACCCCCTTTCCATTTCTTCCCCCTCCCTTTTGTTTTTTCCAATAATTTATATAGATTTTTCATTTCCCACCTATTTCCATTATTTTTAAATCTATACCTGTAATGCCCTGTCAGTCTTTCCACCCCACCCTCACTAGAGCTGTACCTTGAGTGTCCTGCCATCCATTCTTAATTAGCACATTCTCTTAGATAATATCACCACCTTTAACACCTCTTTGTTCCTTTGTCTGTGATTATCTGCTCCTATCACTGCTTGCTTGTCCCTACAATCACCCCCACCCCCCCCACTTCTCTCCCCCCACCCCACCCCCACCTTAAACCAGCTTATATTTCACCCCTCTCCTAATTTTACTCAGTTCTGTTGAAGGGTCATGAGGACTCGAAACGTCAACTTTTTTCTTCTCCACCGATGCTGCCAGACCTGCTGAGTTTTTCCAGGTAATTCTGTTTTTGTTTTAAGCAGGAGTAGGCCATTCGGCCCTTTGAGCCTGCTCTGCCATTCAACAAGATCATGGCTAAAATGATTGTGGTCTCCATTCCACTTATCTGTCTGCCTCCCATAATCCTTGACTCCCTTGTCTATTAAAAATCTGTCTAACTCAGCCTTGAATATATTCAATGACCCAGCCTCCAATGCTCTCTGGGGAAGTGAAGCCCACAGACTAACGATTGCCTGAGAGAAAAAAATTTCCTCTCAGCTCCATCTTGAAAGGTGTGGGCTAGCCAGCATTTTATACAGTTCCAGCATAACCTCCCTGCTCTTATATTCTATGCCTTGGCTAATAAAGGCAAGTATCCCATATGCCTTCTTAACCACCTTATCTACCTGTCCCGCTACCTTAAGGGACCAGTGGACATGCACACCAAGGTCCCTCTGATCCTCGGTACTTCCCAGGGTCCGACCATTCATCGCCTACCATTCATCGTGTATTCCTGTGCCTTGTTTGTTCTGCCCAAGTGCATCACCTCACACTTATCCAGATTAAATTCCATTTGCCACTGATCAGCCCACCTGACCAGCCTGTCCATATCCTCCTGTAATCTATGGCTATCCTCCTCACTATTTACCACCCCACCAATTTTCGTGTCATCCGCGAACTTACTGATCAACCCTCCTACATTCAAGTCTAAATCGTTTAAAAATACCACAAACAGCAAGGGACCCAACACCGATCCCTGTGGAACCCCACTGGATACAGGCATCCAGTCACAAAAACACCCCTCGATCATCACCCTCTGCTTCCTGCCACTCAGCCAATTCTGGATCCAATTTGCCAAATTACTTTGGATCCCATGGGCTCTTACCTTCGTTATCAGTCTCCCATGCGGGACTTAATCAAAAGCCTTGCTGAAGTCCAGGTAGACTACGTCAAATGCATTGCCCTCATTTACACACCTGGTCACCTCTTCGGCAACAGTAACCCAAAGACTTAACCAGACACCAGGCAAAACATTTTCACCTTATGAGTTCAAAACGAGGCTCCTCTCACTTTGGTTGCTGTGGAGACAGTTGTAGGCTGACAGCTACTTTGATCTTACATTGCCTCTGCCCCACACACACAAAACTACTACCCTTATACCTAGCACAGCTCATTGAATGTAAATTCTCATTGTATCACCAACCTCTTTGAACTCCACTTTTTCTAACAATAAAACCCCTTTCATAGTACCAATTTTATTAGTAATATAAATATTGCTTGGTCTCTGCTAGTTAGGTGCCAGATTTCACTCACCTTCTTGAATGGTCTATTCAAAAAATGCAAATGCACTCTACCCCTCTTACATCTCAAAACTACTACACATCAAAGCACCCAGACGAGCTGGCATTAATCCAATTAAGACACACCCACAGACTAAACCTCTATTTTAAAAGAAAAATATTTCCCAATAATGTTGTACACATTAATAGCTTCATGACACTGTGCAGCAAAGTTTAGAGCCACTCACTTATTACATACTGGTGTACCCTGCACAAAAAAAAGGTGAAGCATACTCAGGCCATTACAGCAAAAACAAAATTTATTTAATTTTTCACACTCAGAACAAATTAACATTACCATCTCTGGAGTTCATTTGCACACCAGTAAACATATAAACAAAATATTACAGAACAGAAAATCACCCGTGATCAATCCCTCTTGTGCTCATGATGCCTTAAATTTACATTTAGGTGCGCTACGTCTTAGTGCTACCCCCCCGCTCACTGGGAGCGGCATCGGAGACAGCCCCCTGACTCTGCTGTATTGTTGGCCTTAATGACCTTGGCAGTCGTCCTCTGGCCAGTGGAGCCTGTGCTGGCCCCGCCTGGGAGAGAGCAGCCAGTGCCAGCCACTGGCATCTGCCCAGTCATCGCAGCCTCATCAGATGCCATAGTCACAGGCAGAGGTGCCATCATCCAGAGTGCCCTGAGAGGAGCCCACAGAGATGACACGCAGCTCATGCACCAACGTGAGGTCACTCTGGACCTCCCTGCTGCCATTGATGGGTGGGCACCTAGCTGGGATACTGGGTGCCTCATCCATCTCCCACACTGGCACTGACCACCTGAGGTCATTGCCTGTGTGAGGGTTTGCAGGTCCGAGTGCAACCCCAAGAATCCCTCATCTGTCTCTGGAGCTGCCTCTCCATGAGAGTCGCCACTTTCTCAATGGAGGAGGCAGTGCACTCGGCCATGAGGGTCAACGCAGTGCTCGTACTCCACATGGACACCTCCACAACAGAGACGCATTCCCTCATGGATATCTGCCAGATCCTCCCAAAAACCCCTCTGGACATCCAGCATCTGCTGCCCAATGGACGACCCCAAAGGCTCATTATCTGCCTTTGACTGAGCATCATCCTGGTCTCCAGCCGTCCTCCGACTGATGGTGCCCTGGGTACTCTCTGCCTCTGCCTGCACCTCAAACAAGTGTGAAGTGCCCTCACTGCTGCGCACCAACATTCTAGCCTAAGATCTAATGCCCACTGAGGTGCTGGTGTTTGTGCTTGTACCTGGACCAAGGTGTCCTGCTCGAATCTGGATAGGATTAGGAGGTTTGGGGGGGGCCTCTGCCTGTTTGTGACCTCTCAATGTTGTTGTGGGTCATCTTCTCCTGAAAGGACAGAGGAGCATTGATGAGTTCACTCTCTACCTGCAGCGCCATTGCAGCCTGGCCAACCCCAGCTGAGGAACACCTCACAGGGCACATCCGAGTCGTGGCCCTCGAGCTGCAAGACACTCAGACCAAGCAGCCAGGGCTCACCCCCTTGGCCAGCTCCAGTGTCATTGACAGTTGGCACTCAGGCTCTAACACCCCTGAGCTCCACGGGGGGACAGCCAGAACTTAACACTTCTCCATCCACGCTGATCCACGCCAACACAGCGCTCACCGATTTACAATCCATATCAATGACTTGAATGAAGAGACCGAGTGCAGCAGCTCGTTGAACCTTTTGCGACTCTGCACCCACGTGCACCGCACAACATCGTGGCTGCTGACCTCAGCTACCACCTCCTCCCTAGCTCAGGTGCGGTGGCCTCCTCCTCCCATCTCTGGGGACAAGGGTGTCCCTCCTGGCAGCTGCCTCGTGGCAAGAGCACCACGAGGCACTCGTCCAAAAACCTGGGGGGGTGTGGGGGTTGGGGGGGGGGGGGTGGTGGGGGCACAAGTGCCCACTCAACCTGCCCTCCCGCCTGGCGTCTCCAGCCGCTGTTGAGGCCATAGCTTCACTCTCCAGAGGGCAGAGTATATGATTCTTCCCTGGCAGCCTTCACGGAGTTGCCTGTGCCATTTTTAAACTGCCCGCCGAGTGGCCATTAGACCCAGCTCCTGGCAGGGCCCCTCCCCCGCCCTCCTCCCTCCCCCTCGCCCGGCCCCCTCCCCCGCCTGGCCCCCTCCCCCGCCCGGCCCTTCCAGAGCATTGGGAAGACGCGTTTCACACTGGTCGGATCTTAATTGGCCAGCCAATGTGAAATCGCAGTCGTGGGCCAATCGCGGTCCGGGGCTTGTTTCCCCACCCGTCCTGGGCCCACCAATCGCACGTGCCCGCCAGGGATAAAATTGCGGCCCAGATGTGGTCTCACCAGGGCCCTCCACAGCTGCAGTAATGGGGATGTTCAAATGTTTTAAAATGACTTTATTTGTTGCTGTCAGGAATTTGGAGTCTTTCCGGCTCTGTTAACAGGCAGACTTCCCGATTCTCGGCTGCCTAGGGACTAAAACAAAACCGATTCAGCTCTTGACCAACCACGACCCACGGACCCTACAGATCTCCCAAGAAATGAAGAAGTACTTCAGCTCGGAGACAGATGCTGTCCTCATCCAGAGCTGTTTATCTTCAGCTCCTCCCTCAGCCTCGTTAGGCAACTCCTCTCATTTCTGAAATTATCTTTACCTGACAGGATTCCAGGTGACCAACTCCCTGAGCAAGGACATCCTCAGCATCACATCAGCAAAACCTGAACCTGCTTTTCATAAAATGTGCTAAGAAAATTCCCCTCCCACACCCCCAACCTTCCCACCCCCCCAATGCTCCAACCCCCCCACCAGCCCTCCCACCCTCCCAATGCTCCCATCCCCCCAATGCTCCCATTCCCCCCAATGTTCCCATCTCCCAACTCTCCCATCCCCCCAATGCTCCCATTCCCCCCAGTGTTCCCATCTCCCAACTCTCCTATCCCCCCAATGCGCCCATCCCCAACCCTCCCACCTTCCCAATGCTCCCATCCCCCCAATGCTCCCATTCTCCCCAATGTTCCCATCTCCCAACTCTCCTATCCCCCCAATGCGCCCATCCCCAACCCTCCCACCCTCCCAACTCTCCCATCCCCACAATGCTCCCATCTCCCCAGTGCTCCCATTCCCCCAATTCTCCCATCACTCCTCCCTCCCCACCCCACCAAACTGGAAGAGACAAAATATTTAGAACAGATATCAGAAAGGTCTTCAATGGTCTTTTGATAGCAGTGAGGGGGTGGGTGGGGCCTATGATCACTCAAGAAATATTTGGATATTGTGATGGGGATGGGTGGGCGAGGATAGGCTGAATGGCATTTCAGATCCACATCCACACCTTGCCACATAAGAGAAGAATTCCTCAAGTTCTTCTTCATGAAGATGTGTCCCTTTCAATGAATATCCATCTCCCGCCAAGATGCTTCACACACTGTTTCAGAAAAAATGAGGAGAAAGAGAAAGCAGAGGGAGGAAAGAGGGGAGCTGGAGGACGGGAAAGGGGGGAGGGGTGTGAGGGGGAGGGTGGATGGGATGAGCGGGAGGAGGGGAGTGAAGATGGGAGGGGGCGAGGGTGCAGGTGGGACAGGAGGGGGAGGGGAGGAAAAGGAAGGGGTTAGGGAGGGGAAAGGTTGGTGAGGGATGGAGGTGGTAAAGGGGAGGGTGGTGGCAAGGGGAGGAAGGGGGTAGTGGGTGGGGGAAGGGAGGAGGAAGAGGAGAGGGAGGGAAGGGAAAGTGTGGGGAGGGAGAGGGAGGGAAGGGAAAGTGTGGGGAGGGGTATGGAGGAGAAAGAGTGGAGGGAAGTAGGAATGGGGATGAGGGAAGGAGGGAATGAGGGAAGGAAGGGAAAGGGGAGGGAAGGGATAAGGAGGAGAAGGGAAGGAGAGAAGGAGGGGAGGGGAAAGAGGGAGAAGGAAAGGGAAGGGTAAGGGGAAGGGTGAGTGGGAGGAGGTAAAGAGTCGAGGGAAGGGGAAGTTGTGAGGGAGGTGTGAGGGGTTGAGGGGAGGAGGGAAGGGGTAGAGAAGCTGACTCTGATCACTGACTAACTGCAAATTTGTCTCCAGTGTTTGTTCGATTATTTAACAAGGATGATGAAGAGGGGTTACCAAGACGCTGAACAGAGAAACGGTGTCAACCAAGCCAGCTACACAAAGCGGCGTGCTCCACCTGTCTCCAACTCCAACCAGAACATCATCTAAAGCTCTTCGTACCTGGGCCTTGGGAGGAGATAGGAGAGTGCCAACCAATACAGATGGGCTTGTGTGGATCAATTTCTGTGTTGATGGTGGCAGAGGGGGTAATTAAAATTTGTCTTTGTGAGAATTTAGGTGAGGCTTAAATGGTTTGTCCCCCTTTTTTTTTGGTTTGCTTTGAAAAGTTGTACCAGCTGTTTCCCCAACATCAGCGCCCTCCGTAGCACCAATAAGAACCCGGCTGCCCAGTGTCAGACCTCTGGACAGAGGATGAGCAGATTTGGTCCTCAGGCTTGGTGGCATTCACTACACCACCAAAACAGATTGACCAGCCACGCCTCTTACCGCTATTGTGGGATATTGGTGTGCATCAGTTGCCTGCAGGCAATAGTGATTCATTGGCACTTTTGAGGGCATGAAAGATGTGCCAATGCAGCCCGGGTGCTGATCCAGAAAGTGTTTTGGATGAAGTCTAGATCTTCGAACTTCAAGAATGAAATGCTCCACATTCCAAATGCCCATTTCTTTATATTTAAGGGGAGGTGGTGGTTGGCAATGTGACTGGACGAGGAATCCAGGGGCCCAGGTTAATGCTCTGGGGACATGGGTTCAAATCCCACCACAGCAGCTGGTGGAATTTAAATTCATTTAATAAAATCTGGAATTGAAAGCTAGTCTCAGTAATGGTGACCATGAAACTAGCATTGATAATTGTTAAAAACCCATCTGGTTCACTAATGCCCTTTAGGGAGGGAAATCTGCCGTCCTTACCCGGTCTGGCCTACATGTGACTCCAGACCCACAGCAATGTGGTTGACTCTTAACTGCCCCTCTGAAATGGCTGAGTACAACACTCAGTTCAAGGGCAATTAGGGATGGGCAACAAATGCTGGCCTTGCCAGCGACGCACACATCCCTCCTCCTACCATGTCCTAAGAGGGCATTGGGGACCATGGACTTGTCCATGATTACGCTTGGCAAAGTGGTTTGCCGTTGCCTCCTGGACCAGGAAGCTCCTGCGCTTACCACCGGCCTATTGGAAGGATTTCCGGGCTGATAATCAACCTGTTCAGCCACATTATGAACACACCTCTTCTGCAGCCATCAAGTAGCTGAAGTGGGACTTGAACCTGGAGCTTCTGGCCCAGAGGTAGGGACCCGACCGACTGCACCACGAGACCCGCCTGCCCACATCCCACGAAAGAATACATTTAAAAAATATATTGAACCTCTGCCGCTGAGACAAAGGAGAACGATTTAGGCTGAGGGTCTGTTGTGTGAAAGGTGAAACTTCTCTCTCTTCAACGATTTCGATTCTTGTAATTATGCTTTTTTTCATTCTCTTTTATTTTGCATGAAGTGACACAGATATGAACAAATAAAATGATTGCTTCACCGCAAAGCATCAAAGCTCCAGTGTTTCTTAATGGTTTAAAAGGCTGGGAGGGAAATACGCTGTGGCCAAGCTCCAATTGGCTTAAGGCAAACGGCGACAATGTTCATCAAACAAACAGTAATCAGAATTGCTAATGAGAGAAGGGAGGAACCCAATGTGCTGATCGGGTAAGATGAAGTTGGGTGGGAGGAGCATGGACCAGCTGGGCCGAGTGGCCTGTTTCTGTAAAATCTATAAGCGTATGGTGTAGTAGATGCACTGGTCGCAGTTCCACTGGGGAAAGTATTGAGATCAGATTTAAGCACCCACAAGGTTGTGTGTCCTGATGTAACTGAGTAGACAAATCCACACGCATCATTGCCACCAACACAGATCACATGTACATAGGTGTCTCTCCGTGATATCAGTCAAAAATCCTGCAAAATCACAACATCAGCAGAAAGGAAATGAACACCATACAGGAATTCATTTGTTAAGCTGCCCGACATAAAGGACTTTGATGTAGTAGATTGAGAGATTCCACTGGTGGTCAAGGGGGCCAGGTATTTCCACTGCACTGTTTTCTCAAGAGATGTGGGGTGATATTTAAAGGACACCATGGAGGTCTGGGTCACCGGCCGGAGAGCCAGTCAGAGCTCCGCGTCACCCCTTTTCGAGAAGGCCACTCAGGCCCTTACCCGCACAAAGGCAGGCCTTTCCCAGCACCCTCTCCCTGCAACCCCATCGAGAGCTGCTGGCCAATCAGAGCGCCAGTAGCGCTGGGGAGGCGGGTCCCCAGGCCACAGGTGAGCGGTGGCAGGGAGAGGGTGGCAGAACGGCAGTCGCGGGCGAGGTGGGGTGAGTGGAGTGGGGGAAGGTCGGCAGCCAGTGCAGGGTGTTGGCCGTCAGAGGGCACCCCCACCCCCTCTCCCCCCACACCAACCCATTCTCCAGGCCGGGACCCTTGATCAGGCGTTGGGGGTCTTAGAGCAGAATTTTACACCCTGCGGGCAGGCAGGTGCCCACCCCGATCGGGAGTAAAATGGCGCGCGATGGCTTGGGGCACTCGCGCCATATTTCAGTCAACGGGCACACGCGAGGGTCAACAGTGTGCCCACCGACAATTAAGAGACCGATTAAGACCATTAAGCTAGAATTCATTTGTATTTTTGGCTGCCCGGCCTACATTATGGTTGGCGGGCGGGCGAATAGGCCAGTGTGAAATCGGGGTCTGGGCTCAGCTGCGGGCAGTGGTCTGCTTTGCGGCCGTTCCCTTGCCCGCTCACCCGACGAAGGGAAAATCCTGCCCTTCATTTCAACAAGAGACCCACTAAGTGGGCAATAATTGCCTACGTCAGGGCCTAAATTGGCGGAGGGGCAGGGTGGCTGCCACAGGCTTTATGGGGGTGGTGACAGGAATGTGGCAGAGTCCCCACCTAGCATCCTCCCTCCCTCCCGATTAAATGCCACCGAACTTGCCACAGAGGGAGGGCATTAAATATTGCCCATGGTCTGTCAATGCAGAAGTTTATAAGGTTCCTGTTTAGGGCGCCCTGGTATCGTTTGTACTGACCACCTTGATGTCGTTTTACCCTGAGACAGCTCCCCATAGACGACCTGCTTGTGGTCGTCTGGGGTCATGACCTGCCCATCCAAACTGTGAATAGTTCCATGACAGGGCAACCAGGAAACCAAATTCTCCACGTGACAATCGCGTCAAAGATCACAATCCCCCACCTGTGCGCAGGCAAATGTAATTCCCAAAACTTGTGCGGAAGGAATATGAGTTCAGCACAGCTCACAACTTGGAATTAAATCAAACTTACAAGAGAATCTTTGGATAATCTCAAGGAGCCCCAAAATCGACCTTCATATTTTGAGATGTGAGGAACTAAACGAGCAACGAATAAGACCCCAGATAGGGAGAAAGGTCCTTGTGCTACTCTGCTTTCTGAAGGCTAGATCAAGACCAGGTTCTTCCTGTTCAGCCCTGGGCTGTGTTACTTCAAAAAATAAAAACAAAAACAAAAACAAAAATACCTGGAAAAACTCAGCAGGTCTGGCAGCATCTGCGGAGAGGAGCACAGTTGATGTTTCGAGTCCGCATGACCCTTCAACAGAACTAAGTAAAAATAGAAAAGGGGTGAAATATAAGCTGGTTTAAGGGAGGGGGTTGGGACAAGAAGAGCTGGAGAGAGGGCCAGTGATAGGTGGAGATAACCAAAAGATGTCACAGACAAAAGGACAAAGGGGTGTTGAAGGTGGTGATATTATCTAAAGGAATGTGCTAATTAAGGGTAGAAAGCAGGACGAGCAAGGTACAGATAGCCCTAGTGGGGGTGGGGGTGGGGTGAAGGAATCTAAAAAGGCTAAAAGGTAGAGATAAAACAATGGATGGAAATACATTTAAAAATAATGGAAATAGGTGGGAAAAGAAAAATCTATATAAATTATTGGAAAAAACAAAGAGGGGGAAGAAATGGAAAGGGGGTGGGGATGGAGGAGAGAGTTCATGATCTAAAATTGTTGAACTCAATACTCAGTCCGGAAGGCTGTAAAGTGCCTAGTTGGAAGATGAGGTGCTGTTCCTCCAGTTTGCGTTGAGCTTCACTGGAACAATGCAGCAAGCCAAGGACGGACATGTGGGCATGAGAGCAGGGTGGAGTGTTGAAATGGCAAGCGACAGGGAGGTCTGGGTAATGCTTGCGGACAGACCGAAGGTGTTCTGCAAAGCTGTCACCCAGTCTGCGTTTGGTCTCTCCAATGTAGAGGAAACCGCATTGGGAGCAACGAATGCAGTAGACTAAGTTGAGGGAAGTGCAAGTGAAATGCTGCTTCACTTGAAAAGAGTGTTTGGGCCCTTGGACGGTGAGGAGAGAGGAAGTGAAGGGGCAGGTGTTGCATCTTCTGCGGTTGCATGGGAAGGTGCCGTGGGAGAGGGTTGAGGTGTAGGGGGTGATGGAGGAGTGGACCAGGGTGTCATGAAGGGAACGATCCCTACGGAATGCCGCCGGGGGGGTGAAGGGAAGATGTGTTTGGTGGTGGCATCATGCTGGAGTTGGCGGAAATGGCGGAGGATGATCCTTTGAATGCGGAGGCTGGTGGGGTGATGAGTGAGGACAAGGGGGACCCTATCATGTTTCTGGGAGGGAGGAGAAGGTGTGAGGGCGGATGCGTGGGAGATGGGCCGGACATGGTTGAGGGCCCTGTCAATCACCATGGGTGGAAAACCTCGGTTAAGGAAGAAGGAGGACATGTCAGAGGAACTGTCAAAAAATAAAGCTGGATGCATCCTAATCTTTCCCTCTGCAGAGATCCTGTGCTAAATAACTGGGATGTAATTCCAATCAAGTCTCCACGTGGATTCAAGGACTAACCTGTCTCTAGTCGGACATTAGACTGGGACTTTGTTATGTTCCTTCTCTGTTGGGTCACTTTGCTCACCGAACACGGTTGCACGCCCATCTAATAGTGAGTGAACTGGTAAACAAGATTCTGCAGATGCAGAGACCAATGTAAGATGAAGCACCTGGTGTTTATTAACACAAGTAACAGAGCGCTAACACAACCAGACCCTATTGTAAACTACTGATTAACACTGTAGCTCGCGCTACACAGCAGTTGGGTAATACAATCACGTGGTCAATCTGCTCACATTCTCTTAAAGGTGTATTGCACCTCAGATTACCACATCCTTCCCCCTTTACTCAATAGTACAACTTACAATCTTTACAGTACATCAACTGTTTACATAAATAAACTATTTACAAATTCAGACTCTCTGGAGGCTTCTTCAAACATGTTGAACATCGTAGTTCTACGACTTTGGACAGTTTATCGGAGGCCTCCCTCTCAGGAGTTATCTGTCCACTAGGCTCTCCCGTAGGAACCTGTAAGTTTGTTTCTTTGACTCTCTCAAGCTCCACGGATCCTGCAAATGCTTCCAAACCAAGTGGAGTTCCTTCCACATTTGGTGTAGACTCCAACGGGAATGCTTGGCGCATCCTTTCTTGTGGATCTGTTTCCCTTTTCCTGAAGTGTCTCCTATACGTGTCTCCTAATTATCCGACCTTTGACCAATATGTGATAAGAAAGGGGTCCTGTCACAGCACCAACTTCACCTGATAGCCATTTGGGCCCATCTCCAAAGCTCTTTGCAAAAACCGTGTCCCCAACAGTGAAGTTTCTTTCATGACTGTGGTCATCGTGTCCATTTTTCTGGGCCTCCTGATTGCTCTCTGACTTCCCCCCCCTAAATTCAGCCTAAGAAGAGTCAAACGTGTCCTGAGACGTCTCTTCATCAATAACTCTGTGGGGCGATACCAGTGGTCGTGTGTGGCGTAGCCCTATAGCCGAGTAGGAAAGGCGATAACCTAGTTGCAATAGAGCCTCCATCCACTTTTTTCGTTCCATACTTGAAGGTCTGGACTGCCCTCTCGGCCAAACATTGGATGCAGGGTGGTATGGTGAGGGTGGTATGGTGAGGTCTTAACAAGTATTATGCCACTGAGACTTGTAAATCCTTGGAATTCCCCACTAGTGAATGCCGTTCCATTATCAGACGCTATTATCTCTGGTAACCCATATATCACAAAACTCTGACGCGATCGGTCTATGGTGGCGACAGATGTGGGTGATCTTATCTCATATACACGCATCCACTTCGAGCGAGCATCTGTGACCAAGAGGAACGTTGTGCCCAAGAAAGGCCCCATGTAGTCAACGCGGAGGTTTACCCTTGGCTTTCCCAGCCATTCTCACTCACCAGTAGATAGGCGTGTGTTGTGGTCACATTGACAAACGGACCACAGGAGTCTCAGGTACAGGTCACGATGGTTTATTCGAGCAATTGCAAGGAGAACACCATCTCAATACAGCTTGAGACAGTACTCTGCTAAACTACAAGTGTTCATCATATTTATACATTATTGGTCACGTACAAGAACAGTTTCCAGATTCCAATCTCATCAACGTATAGGTTTACATTAAACAGACATCTCGTTACAGGTACATGCATCATATGTCCCTATTTTTCACCCAGGCAGAGACCTTCCCTCCTATCTAAGCTGGGACTATCTGTACTTCCCCTATCTGTTGAAGAGCACACTTAATCTTAGTTGTTATTGCCAATGCTCTGACTGCAGTCTGGCTCCCAAGGCCTTTCTCTTGTTTGCAGGCCCTAAGGCTGTGCAAGGTTCATCTGGTAACTTAACACCTGGAGATTTTAAGTAATTCATTCCTTTTCAATAAATTCTCCCTTACCATAAATTCTTACTTACCTTCTTCCCCCTAACAGCGTGCAACCACGTTCACTGAGCAAAGCAATCCGACAGCAGGAAGATAAGAACTGGCAACGAGGCATAACATGACCAGTCGGCCAAAGAAAGCCACAGAAACTCAACAGAAGTATATCAGCCGTATCTTGCAAGGTGATTGTAAGTACAGCCTTCATCATAGTCGTCAAAGTTATCTCCCTCCGGTATGCCACAGTTTGGCCATATCGAACCGTTTGATCAGACCACCGATGACTGGTCACAGTGTATTGAACGCCTTGGGCCCATGACATATCGGGGGAGGAGAAGAGGCGAGCGATCTTCTTATCAACTTTTGGCAGTAAAACGTAAGGCCTAATTCGAAGTCTAATGGCACCCAACGCCCCAGATTCCAAGAGCTTTGATGAGTTGGTAAATCTTGTGAAAAGCCACTTTCAGCCAAAACCCTCAGTAACAACACAGCGTTCTAAATTTAATTCAAGGTGTCGTGCCCCTGGAGAGACAGTCGCTTACTATGTAGCTGCCTTAAAGCAACTGACAGAGCACTGTGAGTTTGGGATGATGATTAAGACATGTTACCATTAGTACAGACTAGAAGCTTACAGGCTGGAGGCTTTAGGTCTTTGAATCCCTCAACAGAAACAGAATTACCTGGAAAAACTCAGCAGGTCTGGCAGCATCGGCGGAGAAGAAAAGAGTCGACGTTTCGAGTCCTCACAACCCTTCAACAGAAATGGATGAATCCCTCATCCATTTACCAACAACCTTCTCTCCCTTTATACATATTTTCCACTTTGAATGCAAATTCTCATTATCACTGGTTTTTTAAAATTTAAAATCTTCTAACCATAAAACTCTTTCATAATACCCACTTTACTTGTAACATCTGAAAAGAAAATAAACACATTGTTTCTGAGCTTCACCTGGTTAGGTGTAATATTTGACCTGCTCTTTTGAATGGTCTATTTAAAATGCAAATTGCTCCCTTTATACCTCACCTTCTATTTCCCTATGTTTGTCTAATTACCATTTCAACCCTACTTCTGGTCTATACATCAAAGCCTCTAGACCAGCTGGCTTTAACCTAATAAAGGTACAAACTTCCCCACCCGACCTGCAATGGTTCAAGTAGAAGGTTTATGTTAAGGGAAAATTAAAAATGCTAAAAGAGAGCACTGTAAGAATTTACTGAAGAACACTTAAAGTCTCCAGGCAGACATGGCTGCTAAACATATTAAGAGTTGACAATTACCAGATGAACATTGCACAGCCTTGAGAGTCAGACTGGAGACACAAGAAAGGACATAAATTAGATTAAGTGTACTCCCCTCTCACATAGGGAAGGGGCAGATGGTTTTAGCTTAGATATGGGAAGATCAACAATGGACAAAGAGGGGGTTTTGGTGAAACACCAACAGTCTTGAGTTGTGAGAACCAAGGTCTTTGCGTACGTGTTTTAATTTTGGTTGGATAATATAATTATGTATACACCATTTAGAATAATTGGTTAGCAGAATCACATGTTTATGTACTCAATAGGATAGTTTTAACATGGTAACTGTGTGTCGGTTACCGATTGGATATATTCAAATGTACTCAAATGTGTTATGATAAGAAAAAGTACGAAAGTAGTGAAATGTAATCAATCTGGGAGCTGGGTCATTCTTAGGAATGATTGCAGCTCCCTTGCATATGCTTGAATAAAACCGGTGAAAGGAAGCCTGAGTCTCTGTGGTCGCTGTGTGATCGGGGATTGTAACTTCTCCTCTTCAACTGGCCGATGTGGTTGTTGCTGTACTGGAGGGAGAAGCTTCTTCAGTTTACCACCATCTTCTCAAGGGGAAACAAGAGATTTTCAGAAAGTATTTGATAAGAACCATAGAATGAAACAGCACAGAAGGATACCATTCAGCCCATCTTGCCTTTGGTGGAGCCATTCAATTTGCCTCACTCTCCTTCATTTTCCCTTGAGCCTGTAAATCTTTTCCCTTCAAGCTTTTATCCAATTCTCTTTTGAAAGTTAACATTAAACCTGTGTCCAATGTGCTTTCAGGCAGAGCATTGCAGGTCCAACCCAACAGAGGGCGCTGGTGAGAAGTGACTGAAGCATTCTGGGAGAAGTCACCGCAACCAGCGTGACTCAGGAGGTAATCGAGGAGAAGGACTCTTGCACTCGACAGGAGGAAGAGCATCCAACTGAGGGCGCTGGTGAGAAGTGACTGAAGCATTCTGAGAAGACGGCTCAGTAAAGTCATCACGGTCCGACATTCTGAGGATCAGCAAATCCTTTTATGCCGGATTGTATGACGTGAAGCCCACGGACAGCACGGCCTCCCAGTCCTTCCTGTCCTCTATCACGGAGGTCTTAGACCACAGTACGCGGGAGAGCCTGGACAAACCGCTAACTCCTGATGAACTGACTAAGGCCCTTGAGTCCTTCGAGAAGAGTAAAACTCCCGGAAGCGACGGCTTGCCGGCGGAGTTGTATTCGGCTCTGTGGGACTTGATCGGCCCAGACCTGCTAGGAGTGTACGAGAGTATGCTCCTGGCCGGTAGTATGTCAGAATCCATGAGGAAAGGCATCATCACCCTCATCTACAAGCACAAGGGGGAAAGGGAGGAAATTAGAAATTGGCGACCCATTTCACTGTTGAATGTGGACTATAAGATTCTGTCCAAGTCATCGCCAATCGTGTCAAATCCGCTCTGGAATTGGTGATTCACCCTGACCAGACCTGCTCTGTGCCAGGCAGGAAGATCTCTGACAGCCTGGCGCTGCTCAGGGATACGATTGCCTATGTACAGGACAGGGGTGTGGATACCTGCCTCATCAGCTTGGATCAGGAGAAGGCCTTTGACAGAATATCGCACACCTACATGGGGGATGTGCTCTCCAAAATGGGGTTTGGGGAGGGAATTCGAAATTGGATCCAACTGCTCTACACTAACATCAGTAGCGCAGTCTCAATCAATGGGTGGGAAACAGATAGCTTTCCGATTAAATCTGGAGTCAGGCAGGGCTGTCCTCTCTCGCCTGTCCTTTTCGTGTGTTGCATAGAACCCTTTGCCGAGTCCATCAGGAAGGATCCGGGCATAAGAGGAGTGACGATCCCAGGCAGTGGAGGCACTCAGGTAAAAGCCTCCCTGTACATGGACAACGTCGCCGTCTTCTGCTCGGATCCGCTGTCGGTGCGCAGACTGATGCACATCTGCGACCAGTTCGAACTGGCCTCGGGAGCCAAGGTAAATCGTGGGAAGAGCGAGGCCATGTTCTTTGGGAACTGGGCTGACCGATCCTTTGTCCCCTTCACTGTCAGGGCTGACGGCCTGAAGGTGCTGGGGATATGGTTCGGAGGGACCGGGGCATGCGTTAGAAACTGGAAGGAGCGAGTGGCTATGGTGAAAAGGAAACTGGGCATGTGGGAGCGACGCTCCCTCTCCATTGCGGGAAAGAACCTGGTCATCAGGTGTGAGGTACTCTCGCTGTTGCTGTACGTGGCGCAGGTCTGGCCCATTCCAGACTCCTGCGCGATGGCGATCACTCGAGCCATCTTCCGCTTTATCTGGAGGTCGAAAATGGATCGTGTCCGCAGGGACGCGATGTACAAGCCTCTAGATAAAGGGGGAAAAAACGTGCCCAACGTCGCCCTCATACTGATGGCCACCTTTGTGTGTGGCTGCATCAAGCGGTGCGTAGACCCTCAGTACGCAAACACCAAGTGTCACTACGTGCTGAGGTTCTACCTGTCCCCGGTGTTGCGAAGGATGGGTCTGGCCACGCTGCCGCGGAACGCTCCAAGTAGTTGGACCGTGCCGTACCACCTGTCCCTGGTGGAAAATTTTATGCAGAAAAACACCTTTGACCACAAGTCCATCAGGCAGTGGTCAGCACGTAACGTCCTAGAGGCCCTGAGGGAAAAGGAGAGGGTGGACCCTGTGGGATGGTTCCCCGAGCAGACTGTCAAAGTCATTTGGCAGAATGCCTCATCGCCAGAACTTTCCAACAAGCACCAAGACGTAGCTTGGCTGGTGGTGAGAAAGGCCCTCCCTGTCAGATCCTTCCTACACGCCAGGAGGCTCACCCCCTCTGCACGTTGCCCTCGAGGTGGCTGTGGTGGGGAAGAGACCGTTGTTCACCTCCTTGTGGATTGTGCCTTTGCAAAGAAAGTCTGGAGAGAGATGCAGTGGTTGCTGTCGAGGTTCATCCCGAGCAGTTCTGTGACACAGGACTCTGTGCTCTACGGGCTGTTCCCAGGGACACACACCGAAACAAACATCAACTGCAGCTGGAGGATCATCAACTCGGTGAAAGACGCGCTTTGGTCTGCCCGAAACTTGTTGGTCTTCCAGCACAAAGAGTTGTCCCCGACCGATTGTTGCGGACTGGCACAATCCAAAGTCCAGGACTACGTGCTGAGGGACGCACTAAAGCTTGGGGCAGCTGCCGCAAAGGCGCAATGGGGAAGGGTCGCTGTCTAAGACCTTTCTACCACAGCGCACCGAGAGACTGGGAACTGTTTAGAGCCCCTCGGGCTGTACAGATCAAAATGAAAGGCTGTAAATGATTGTAATATTGTTTGTACTGATGCACCTGGTGATACATTTTGTAAAAGTTTAACCTGGATTGTACCCTTGTAATGTTGTTTTTGAAATGGTTTGGAATGTGATTGAAGATATTTTATGAATAAAGTATATTTTTACAAAAAAAAATAAATAAATAAATTCTGGGAGAAGTCACCATGACTCAGGATGGAATCGAGGAGGACCCACTGTCAAAGAACGGACTAGACCCAAACATTACATTGCTGTAGTATTTCCATCCCTCCCTCCTCCTCAAACCTAAAAAAAAAGAGAGGAAGAGGTACTGCCTTCAGAAATGCACCAGACCTGTGAGGGACACTCTTCTGAAAGTGGATTTTAAAGAAAAAGCAGCTGATTGGTGAGTAAACCCTGGGAGCAGACTCGGAGGGAGGAGCACCGGAGCCTTGAGTATAGATCTAGCTTACCTCGGGGATTCGCGGCCTTGTCTCCAGGGAGCAGACTCGGAGGGAGGAACACCGGAGCGGTGACCTCGGGGCACAGAGTAACTGAAGCCAAAACTAAAAAAGGTGACATCACAGGAAAGCTGTGACCTGATTGGTTGGTAGGAATCTGCACCAAATTTGAAAAAAAAAACACTGCAAAGCTAATTAATAAATTAATTATCTAAGTCGAGATGGCTGGGCAGGTGATGTGCTGTAGCTGTATGATATGGGAGCTGGCAGATCCCATTGTGAGCTGCAGTGACCACATCTGCAGCAAGTGTTGGTTGCTGGAGGAACTCCGGCTCAGAATTGATGAGCTGGAGTCCGAGCTCCGGACGCTGCGGCACATCCAGGAGGGGGAGAGTTACCCGGACGCTTTGTATCAGGAGGCAGTCACACCTGGTAGATTAAGTACCTCAAGTTCGGTCAGTGGTCAGGGTCAGCAGGTTGTGACTGCAGTGAGGCAGGTAGAGGGATCCTGTGTTCAGGAACAGAGGAGCCTCAGCTCTTGACCTTGTCCAACAGGCACGAGGTACTTGCTCCCTGTGTGGATGAGGAAGAGGGCTGTAGGGAGGATGAGCCAGATGACCACGGTACCGTGGCACAGGAGGCCATTCAAGAGGGGGGAGCAAAAAGACAAGTGGTAGTTGTAGGGGATTCTATAATTAAGGGAATTGAAAGCATCCTTTGTAAGCAGGATCGAGAGTCCCGCATGGTATGTTGCCTGCCCAGTGCCAGAGTGAAGGACATCTCTGACCGGCTTGAGAGGATATTGGAGAGGGAGGGGGAGGATCCAGTTGTTGTGGTCCACGTCGGGCAAATAACATAGGTAAGACGAGGAAAGAGGACCTTTTTGGGGATCATCAGGAACTAGGAACTAAATTAAAGAACAGGTCCTCAAGGGTTATAATCTCCGGATTACTACCCAAGCCACGTGCAAATTGGCATAGGGACGCGAGAATAAGGGAAGCAAACACGTGGCTAAAGGAGTGGTGCAGGAAAGAGGGGTTCCATTTCGTGGGGCACTGGCATCAGTAATGGAACAGGAGGGATCTGTACCGTTGGGACGGTCTCCACCTGAACCGATCTGGGACTAATGTTCCAGCGAAAAGGGTAAATGGGGTGGTTAACAGGACTTTAAACTAGAAAGTTGTGGGGGAGGGAAGGGTAAAACTCCAAGAAGTATGACTAATGAGAAACAAAGCAGCAGGTTAGCGTGTGGTGGGGTGGATTCAACTTCATGGAAAATTATGAAAAAACTGAAAAGAAAGGAGAGCCCAGGAGAGGCTATTAAAGTCTCCAGAACACAAAATAGGACAGAGTGTTTGGAAAGGGCTAGGAATCTAACTTCAAGTACATCAGATAAAGGGACGACAATGAGAAAGGGGACGGGAAATACAGGACTGAAGGTGTTGTATCTGAATGCACGCAGTATACGAAATAAGGTAATTGAGCTTGTGGCGCAGATTGAAATTGGCAGGTATGATGTGGTGGGCATTACGGAGACATGGCTGCAAGGGTGTCAGGTCTGGGAGCTAAATGTCCAAGGATATACATCCTATCGAAAAGATAGGCAGGTTGGCAGAGGGGGTGGGGTTGCTTTGTTAGTAAGAAATTAAATTAAATCGATAGCAAGAAATGACGTAGGGTCAGATGATGTAGAATCTGTGTGGGTAGACTTGAGGAACCGCAAAGGTAAAAAAACCATAATGGGAGTTATGTACAGGCCTCCGAACAGTAGTCAGGATGTGGGGCGCAAGATACACCAGGAGATAGAAAAGGTGTGTAAAAAAGGCAAGGTTACAGTGAACATGGGGGATTTCAATATGCAGGTAGACTGGGAAAATCAGTTTGGTAGTGGATCCCAAGAAAAGGAATTTGTAGAATGTCTACGAGATGGCTTTTTGGAGCAGCTTGTGGTGGAGCCCACTAGGGAACAGGCAATTCTAGATTTAGTGATGTGTAATGAAGCAGATTTGATAAGGGAGCTTAAGGTGAAGAAACTCTGAGGAGGAAGTGACCATAATATGATAGAATTTACCCTGCAATTTTAGAGGAAAAAGCTGGAATCAGATGTAATGGTATTACAGTTGAATAAAGGCAACTACAGAGGCATGAGGGAGGAGCTGGCCAGAATTGACTGGGAGATGAGCCTAGCAGGAAAGACAGTGGAACAGCAATGGCAGGAGTTTCTGGGAGTAATTTGGGAGACACAGCAAAAATTTATCCCTAGGAGGAAGAAGCATACTAAAGGGAGGACGAGGAAACCATGGCTGACAAGGGAAGTCAGGGACAGCATAAAAGCTAAAGAGAAAGCATACAATGCAGCGAAGAACAGTGGGAAACCAGGGGATTGGGAAGCCTACAAAGACCAACAGAGGACAACTAAAAAAGAAATAAGGAGGGAGAAGATTAAATATGAGGGTAAACTAGCCAGTAATATAAAAGAAGATTGCAAGAGTTTTTTTAGATATATAAAGGGTAAGAGAGAGGCAAAAGTGGACATTGGGCCACTGGAAAATGACGCTGGAGAAGTAGTAGTGGGGAACAAAGAAATGGCGGAGGAACTGAATAGGTACTTTGCGTCAGTTTTCACGGTGGAAGACACGAGTAACATCCCCAAAGTTCAAGAGAGTCGGGGGGAAGAGGTGAGTATGGTGGCCATTACCAAGGAGAAGGTGCTAGGAAAACTGAAAGGTCTGAAGGTGGATAAATCACCTGGACCAGATGGATTACACCCCAGAGTTCTGAAGGAGATAGCTGAGGAGATAGTGGAGGTGTTAGTGGTGATCTTTCAGGAATCACTGGAGTCAGGGAGGGTCCCAGAGGACTGGAAAATCGCTAATGTAACCCCACTGTTTAAGAAGGGAGTGAGGCAAAAGACGGGAAATTACAGGCCGATTAGCCTGACCTCAGTCGTTGGTAAGAGTCCATTATTAAGGATGAGATTTCAGAATACTTGGAAGTGCATGGTAAAATAGGGCAAAGTCAGCATGGTTTCATCAAGGGGAGGTCAGGCCTGACAAATCTGTTAGAATTCTTTGAGGAGGTAACGAGTAGGTTAGACAAAGGAGAGCCAATGGATGTTATCTACTTGGACTTCCAGGAGGCCTTTGACAAGGTGCCGCACAGGAGGCTGCTCAGTAAGATAAGAGCCCATGGTGTTAGAGGCAAGGTATTAGCATGGATAGAAGATTGGCTGTCTGGAAAGAGGCAGAGAGTGGGGATAAGGGTGTCCTTCTCAGGATGGCAGCCGGTGACTAGTGGAGTTCCGTAGGGATCAGTGTTGGGACCACAACTTTTCACTTTATACATTAATGATCTAGATGAAGGAACTGAGGGCATCCTGGCTAAGTTTGCAGATGATACAAAGATAGGTGGAGGGACAGGTAGTATTGAGGAGGCGGGGAGGCTGCAGAAGGATTTGGACAGGTTAGGAGAATGGGCAAAGAAGTGGCAGATGGAATACAACGTGGGGAAGTGTGAGGTCATGCACTTTGGTAGGAAGAATAGAGGCATAGACTATTTTCTAAATGGGGAGAGAATTCAGAAATCTGGAGTGCAAAGGGACTTGGGAGTCCTAGTCCAGGATTCTCTTAAGGTTAACTTGCAGGTTGAGCCGGTAGTTAGGAAGGCAAATGCAATGTTGGCATTTATTTCGAGAGGACTAGAACATAAAAGCAGGGATGTGCTGCTGAGGCTTTATACGGCTCTGGTCAGACCACATTTAGAATATTGTGAGCAATTTTGGGCCCCGTATCTCAGGAAGGATGTTCTGGCCCTGGAGAGGGTCCAGAGGAGGTTCACAAGAACAATCCCAGGAATGAAAGGCTTAACATATGAGGAACGTTTGAGTACTCTGGGTCTATACTCAATGGAGTTTAGAAGGATGAGGGGGGATCTGATTGAAACTTACAGAATACTGAAAGGCCTGGATAGAGTGGACGTGGGGAAGATGTTTCCATTAGTAGGAGAGACTAGGACCCGAGGGCACAGCCTCAGAGTAAAGGGAAGACCTTTTAGAACAGAGATGAGGAGAAACTTCTTTAACCGGAAAGTGGTGAATCTATGAAATTCATTGCCACAGAAGTCTGTGGAGGCCAGGTCATTGAGTGTATTTAAGACCGCAATAGATAGGTTCTTGATTGGTAAGGGGATCAAAGGTTACGGGAAGAAGGCGGGAGAATGGGGTTGAAAAACTTATCAGCCATGATTGAATGGTGGAGCAGACTCAATGGGCCGAATGGCCTAATTTCTGCTCCTACATCTTATGGTTTTATGGTCTTATGATCACAATAATTCACTGTGTTAAAAAATGTTTCTTCATATCAAAGAGTTAATCGAGTTTTGGTATATATCTAAGTTTGCTGACAACACAAAGGTTGGTAATAATCAGTCCTGATCTGTGAGAGGGATACAAAGAAATAGTGAAAGGATACAGACCAGTTGGACAAGAAGTTGGCAGATGAAGTACATTGTGACAACTGTAGGTCAGGCCAAGTGAGGACGGCAGATTTCCTTCCCTAAAGGACAATAGTGAACCAGATGGGTTTTTACGACAATCGATGATAGTTTCGTGGTCACCATTACTGAGATTAGCTTTCAACTCCAGGTTTTATTAAATGAATTCAAATTCCACCAGAGCATTATCAAGGGTCTCTAGATTACTCATCCAGTGACATTACCACTGCTTTAAAGAATAGGTGGGCTGGCATATTTTTTTCCCAACCCCTCAATTTTTGTGTGACCCAGTTTTGCTAATAATCCACAGCAAGATGGAGTTAAGGTTAACTCAAAAGGCGAGTTTATTTCACACATTCAAAATCCATGAACGAGAGTGTCTGCAACATCCCATCCCCCCCATTCACAAGGTAAAGGGTCAATAGTGAAAAAGAGGTTTACAGTACAAGGACCACAGAAAAACTGAATATTGGTTCACATGGGTTCCAGAGTCCCAAAGTCAGGGCAGAATTTTACAGCTACTCCTGCTGGTGGGATCTTTCAGTCCCGCTGAGGTCGATGTAGTTTTGAACAGCTCAGCGCATTTTCCAACTCCGCCCCACACCCCCGCGCCCACCCCACCACCACCCACCATGACGGGGACATAAAATTCTGCCCTCCGAGCTCAGTGTGGTATGCTTTCACATTTGGGTTTCGAGTTCAGCTGGCTGGAGACCCGAGTTGTAAGATTTGCTTTCCTGGTGGCGTTGATGAGCGAGATGGAGTAGGCGCGCAGAGATTGAGTCAGCTCTGTAGGCGACGGCACGAAATCTTCTAGCAGAGTCAGGTTAGATGGGGCCAGCTGTCCTGTCTGGGCAGAGTCGGCTTCTTTGTGGTTTGCCAGTTGGATGGCAAAACAGCAAACTGGGGGCAGGTCAGAAGTGGAATATTTAACTGCTCAATCGGCCAGGGTCTTGGGTCATATGACCTTCCTTCCCCACAATGATTTCAGCAAAGGCTGTTCATCCAGCATCTGGAATTGGCTTGGTTTTCAGGACTGATAATGTCTCGGCCATTATGGGTCGAAAGGGGTGCCATTTATGTTGCGGGTCCAGCGTTTGGGAACCCATTGCCTCTGTAGACCCACTGGCTCTGCTAGCAAGGTTGGCTTACCAAATGTAGATGGCCTTCCTGTAGCTCTGTTTGAAATTGGCCTGAAGAGCCCAGGTTGTCTGTTAGTAGCTCCTTAGGGATAACGAGGGGCAGGGTTTTCCACACCCGCCCACTGCCGCAATCTTCCGGTCCCACCACAAGTCAATGGGCTTCTGGCTGGTGCACTGCCTCGCCCCACAACGGGACCAGAAAATCCAGGCCGAGGTGTGACATTCCTGAAACTGAAGAGTCATATTGCACCCGAAGTGTTAACATTGTTCCCCTCTCCGCAGATGCTGCCGGACCTGCTGAGTTTTCCAGCATTTCCTGTTTTTATTTAAGGGAATTCTTTTGTTCTGGAGAAAAAGTCCCAGTTTAAACATGTTTAAACAACTTTTCCATGTTGCAGGAGCCCAACAGTCTGATGGCCTTTATTGAAAGGGGGTGGAAGTATAAGAGTAAACAAGTCTTGCTACAACTGCATAGGGCTTTGGTGAGATCATACCTGGAGTGTGTGCACAGTTAAGGTCTCCTTGCCTACGGGAGGGTATACTTGCCATAGAGAAGGTGCAACAGAGATTCACTAGATTGACCCCCAGGGTGAGGAGATTGTCCTTTGAGGAGAGATTGAGTAGAATGGCTCTACACTGTCTGGAGTTTAGAAGAATGAAATGTGATCTCATTGAAACATGTAATATTCCAAGAGGGCTTGAGAGGGTAGATGCTAAGAAGCTGTTTCCACTGGTTCAAGAGTCTAGAACTAAGGGTTGCAGACTTAAAATAAGGGATGGCCATTCAGGACTGAGATGAGGAGAAATTTCTTCATTCTGAGGGTTGTGAATCTTTAAACTTCGCTGCCCCAAAGAGCTGTGGACGCTCAAAGGTTGAATATATTCAAGGCAGAAATCTGAGGGGATTGCGGAGCGAGATGTGTTATTTGCCACTTTATGGGGTCTTTAATGTCTCATCCGAAAGATGGCACCTCTGCCAGTGCTGCATTGGGGCATCAGCTTACATTATGTGCTGAAGTCTCTGACGTACACTGGACAGTGCCATCATTCACACTAGCATTGACATAGCATGTTAAAATTTTAGACCTAGACAAGCTGTCATCGTTGTGACTTGGCAGATTTAATGTGAAGTACAAAATAAAACCAGATTCTGCTTTCCAACTGTCTGACAGTAAGACTCTGGTTAGTAAGAGGAGCAAATGGTACAGTTACATAACAGGGAATAACCTTTTTAACGTGACTGTATACATACAGTTACATACAGTCTTAACATGGCTGTAAAATGAAGAAATCAAGTCAAAATTAATTGACTGGGCAAAATAATAATGAGCGCTGTTTTATTAATTATCTGCAGTCCTATTTTCTACCTTCATAGTCAACCTCTGCACACACTGAAATCTAAAGTCAAATTATAAGTTAAATTGTATTTCACCAGAAGCAGTTGTGGGAAACCATGAAGAATTTAGAATTGAAAATTCCAACTTTAGCAATATTTCAATATACAAAAGTAAAGAGTGACATAATCAAGATGTTTCAAACGATTAAAAGGATTTTTTGAGGCTATAGTTTTTGTTGGTAAGAGTGTTAAGGGATAGGGAGCAAAAGCAGTAGGATGAGGTTAAGATGCAGATCTTCCATGATCTCATAGCATGACGGAACTGAAGAGGGTCACACGGACTTGAAACGTTAACTCTGCTTCTCTCTCCTCAGATGCTGCCAGACCTGCTGAGCGTTTCCAGCATTTTCTGTTTTTATTATAGCATGAAGGGACAGGCTTGAGGAGTGAAGGTTCCCCCACCCCTATTCCTATGCTCTGATTTCCCAAGCAAAATTGTTTGCTTTTTTTTGTTAAGAGTTGACCCTCTGTGGAAGCCCCACAGCCAGCTTCTAAGTAAGAAGCTCCTCCTGTTTTAAGACGGAGTTTGTGAGTGAAATACTGTTGATAATTTGATTTAAAAAGCTGGCAAGAATATAACGCCAATGAGAGCAACTTCACCCTCACTATGAGTGTAAAAGCTTTTTTGGGCAGCTGAATACAACTTCCTCAAAAGGTGTCCTTGAGAAAGACATCCCCTAACATCTATTTGTCAATTAAAATGCCAAATTTGACATGAGCTGAGTTAAAACGAGTGCCAACTGTGAGACTCTGGGATGCTTTGCATATACAACGTAGTTTGGGGACAGGCAGTGGGTGCATTTCCCACTTTGCCAGCCGGTCGATGATGTTGGTGGGATGGCCAATTGGTTTTCATGGTTGGGCCTCATTCGTGTGCAAGAGGTGAATTTCTGGCCCCAATTTCATGCTCTGTCCACAGCTCACTGTTTGGGAGAGTGGGGATCCACACCAGTACAGCAAACAGAACGCTTCTTTGCGACATTAAACCAAGGTGTTGCCAGCCCTTTAAGGTGGTCCAAAAAGGTCCCATGGCCATTATTTCCTCCTGGCCAATACTTAACTCTCAATGGACATCACTCAAAGTGCATGATCTGGTCATTTATCTCATTACCTCTTCCAATAACAGCACCCCCATGCTTCATGTTTGACAAATTTGATCAAATTTTTTGAAGAGGTAACCAGGAGTGTTGATGAGGGTAATGCATTTGATGTGGTCTACATGGACTTTAGGAAGGCTTTTGATAAGGTCCCTCATGGCATACTGGTCAAGAAAGTAAGAGCCCATGGGATCCAAGGCAAAGTGGCCCATTGGATCCAAATTTGGCTGAGAGGCAGGAAGCAGAGGGTGATGGTAGAGGGATCTTTCTGTGACTGGAAGTCTGTTTCGAGTGGGGTTCCACAGGGCTCAGTGCTGGGGCCCTTGTTGTTTTTGGCGTACATAAATGATTTGGACTTAGATGTTGGGGGTGTGATCAAGAAGTTCACGGATGACACGAAAATTGGTAGGGTGGTAAATAGCGAGGAGGATAAGTGTAAACTGCGGGAGGATATCAATGGACTGGTCAGGTGGGCAGAGCAGTGGCAAATGGAATTCAACCTGGAAAAGTGTGAGATAAAGCACTTGGGGAGGGCTAACAAGGCAAGGGATCACACTATGAATTGTAGGACCTGGAAAGTATTGAAGATCAGAGAGGCCTTGGTGTGCATATCCATAGATCCCTGAAGGTAGCAGGGCAGGTAGATAAGGTGGTTAAGAAGGTATATGGGATACTTGCCTTTATTAGCCAAGGCATAGAATACAGGAGCAGGGAGGTTATGCTGGAACTGTATAAAACACTGGTTAGGCCACAAACGGAGTGCTGCATGCAGTTCCAGTCACCACATTATAGGAAGGATGTGATTGCACTGGAGAGGGTGCAGAGGAGGTTTACCAGGATGCTGCCTGGGCTGGAGGGTCTGAGCTATGAGGAAAGATTGGATAGGCTGGGGTTGTTTTCCTTGGAGCAGCGAAGGTTAAGAGGGGACCTGATAGAGGTGTTGAGGGAGGGAATTCCAGAGTTTAGGGCCCAGGCAGCTGAAGGCACGGCCGCCAATGGTGGAGCGATTAAAGTCAGAAATGTTCAAGGAGCCAAAATTAGAGGAGCACAGAGATCAGAAGAAGAGCAAAGAATGACAAAAAGATTAATAAGGAGGGAAAAATTAGAGTACAAGAGGAAGCTAGCTAGAAATATAAAGGCAGATATCAAGAGTTTCTATAGATATTTAAATAAGAAAAGAGTTAACTAATTGAGCCTTAATCCTATAGAAAGTGAGTCTGGGGAATTAATAATGGAAAGTAGGAGATGGCAGATGAACAGGTATTTTGCATTAGTCTTCATGATAGAGGATACAAGTAACATCCCAGAAATAGCTGTAAATCAGGAAATGATAGGGACAGAGGAACTCAGGAAAATCACAATCACCAGGGAAGTGGTATTGAGCAAATTGTTGGAGCTGCAGGCTGACAAATCCCCAGGTCCTGATGGACTTCATCCTAGAGTCTTAAAAGAAGTGGCTGGGGAGACAGTTGATGCGTTGGTTTTAATTTTCCAAAGCTCCCTGGATTCGGGGAAGATTCCATCAGATTGGAAAATACCAAAGGAGATTCTGAGATTCTGTGATTCTGTGAAAGAAAGCAGGAAACTACAGGCCAGTTAGCTTAACATTTGCCACAGGGAAAATGTTAGAAGCTAGGTAATTGCAGAAAACAAAAGCTAATGGTATAAAGGGTAATATATTGGCATGGATAGAAGATTGGCTAGCTAACAGGGAACAGAGAGTTGACATAAATGGGTCTTTTTTTGGTTCGCAGGATGTGACGAGTGGTGTGTCACAGGGATCAGTGCTGGGGCCTCAACTTTTTACAATTTATATAAATGACTTAGATGAAGGGACCAAAGGTATGGTGGCTAAATTTGCTGATGACACAAAGATAGGTAGGAAAGTAAGTTGTGAAGAGGACATAAGGAGGCGACAAAGGGACATAGATAGGTTAAGTGAGTGGGCAAAGATCTGGCAAATGGAGTATAATGTGGACAAATGTGAAATTGCCCATTTTGGCAGAAAGAATAAAAAAGAAGCTTATTATCTAAATGGTGAGAGATTGCAGAGCTCTGAGATTCAGAGGGATCTGGGTGTCCTAGTGCATGAATCACAAAAGGCTATCAAACCCCTTCATCCAAGGTACAGCAAGTAATTAGGAAAGCTAATAGAATGTTATCATTTATTGTGAGAGGAATTGATTACATAAGTAGGAGGGAGGTTATGCTTCAGTTATGCAGGGCACTGGTGAGACCACATCTGAAGTATTGTGTACAATACTGGTCTCCTTATTTAAGGAAAGATATAAATATGTTAGAAGCAGTTCAGAGAATGCTTACCAGACTAATACCAGGAATGAGTGGATTATTTTATGAGGAAAGGTTGGACAGTTTAGGCTTGTATTCACTGGAGTTTAGAAGAGTAAGAGGTGACTTGATTGAAACCTTTAAGATCCTGAGGGGTCTTGACAGAGTGGATGCGAAGAGGCTATTTCCTCTTGTGGGAGAATCTAGAACTAGGGGTCACTGTTTAAAAATAAGGGGTCACTCATTTAAGATAGAGATAAGGAGAATTTTTTTTTCTCAGAGGGTTGTGTGTCTTTGGAACTCTCTTCCTCAAAAGGCAGTGGAAGCAGAGTCTTTGAATATTTTTAAGACAAGACTAGATAGATTCTTGATTAACAAGGGGGTGAAAGGTTATCGGGAGTAGGCAGGAATGTGGGATTGAGGTTACAATCAGATCAGCCATGGGCTTATTGAATGGCGGAGCAGGCTCGAGGGGCCTCCTCCTGCTCCTAATTTGTATGCTCATATGTGTCTCAGAGAGGTTAGAGGAGGTTACCGAGATAGGGAGGGCAGTGGTCATGGAGGAACTTAAAAACAGGGCTGAGAATTTTGAAATCGAGGTATAGCCAGACCAGGACACAGAACTTCATCCCGACAGAAAGACCGAATTGAGGTCTTTAAAATTATGAAAGATTTTGATCGAGCCGATACAGAGAGAATGTTCCCTCTTGTGGGGAAGAGCATAACTAGAGGCCATCAATAGAAGATAGTCACCAACATATCCAATAGGGAAGTCGGAAGAATGGTGAGAATGTGGAACTCGTTACCACAGAGAATGGTTGAAGTGAATAGTATGGATGCAATTAAGACAAAGGAAGCAGGTGGCTACAATGGTGGATTTAAATGAGGTAAGGGTGGGTAGAGATTCTAGGGAAGGATAAATGCTGGCATGGACTGGCTGGGCTGAATGGTCAGTTCCTGTGATAAAAATCTTATGTATATTAATCATGTTTAATTGCGTGCAGGCAGTGAGCATTAACTGGAGATTCTCTTGTGCCTCTTTAAGTAGACACAAACTGAAACTGTGAAGTGTTGGGTTTGGAAGTTCATGCTTGTGATGTGTAATTCCTTAAATAAATGTTTATAAAACCGTATATAGTTTGGGTCAAGTTCTATCCTTCACCAATTGGCTTTCTGGAACAGAACACAGCAAAGGTAGGTGAGTTAGGGGTGAAAGCTCATGGGCAGAGACAAATTATTGATGAGCTGTTTTTTTGCCATTGGGTAAGATTCTAGACTTCACCATAGATCAGTGGGCAAAAAAATAAGAGTTGCATTTCTATTGTGACCTTTCATGACCCCAGGATATCCCAAAGTGTTTTATGCCAAGTACTTCTTGAAGTGTGGACACTGTTATAATGTAGAAAACATGGCAGACAGAAGCACGTACAAACAACAATGCAATTAAGGCCAGATAATCTGCTCATAGAGATGCTGATTGATTGAGGGAGAACGAGTGGCCAGGATATCAGAGATAAAGCTCCCGCTTTTCTTCAAAATAACATCAAGGGGATCTGATATGCCCACCTGAGCGAACAGTCTGTTTAACTTCTGTTTAACAGCTCATCCAAACCACTGCCCTTCTGACAGTGCAGCACTCCTTCAGTACTGCACTGGGAGTGTTCACCTAGATTTTGTGCTCAAGTCTCTGGATTAGGACTGGAACCCAGGACCTTTAACTCAGAGGTGAGGGACAGTGCTACCCACTGAGTCACAAGCAACAGTCCTGAAAGATTAAAAGCTGACCATATAATCAAATGAGAACTCTGATTTTATTGGCTCTGTTTCACAGCTAACTAAGAGCTGCTGGGTGTGGGAGGGGTGGGGTGTAGGGGTTGGATGAGTTCCACACACATATGTCTAGCTGAAATTGACTCGCGAATTCACACCAATGACCCAGGGCCACAGAGAAACACAGAAGGCTCCTCCACACAGTTCAAGCTCATAGGGTGAGTCCACAGAAATACGATAGTATATTTTCTCGATTTTCTCAAAAATTAAGCAGTAATTCATCCAAAGTGCCTGAAGTTTCAAACTTTCTCTCTCTCTTTTGCACAGTTTTGTGTAGGCTACAGATTGATTTAGCTCCAAACAGTATTTTAACTGCGATTGCTCTTATTGTTATAATTGTTATTATTTCAGCAGGAGCGCACTTTTTGCAATGTTGTCTGTTGCTTTATGTTATTAAATTTATTAAGTCACAATTTGAAATATTTCTATTTTGGGTTGCAGAGTTTGTCTAAAGTTTGTTCTAATTTGCTGACACCATTCCAAGTTAATAAATGCATTTGTGTGATGTCCTGTTTATGATCATGTTAAATATCCCAGAGAATTCTCCATGTCAACTGATTTACGTTTACCCTGGTTACAGGTAAAGATGTAGTCCTGTTTTATTTGTGGAGTTTATTTAACACCTCTCATGCTCCCACCCTACACACTTGGTCATCTGCCAGCTGGATATTAAGTTTCCTTAGTCTATTCCCCAAGGAAGGAATTGTCCCCAGTCCTCGTCCTGACTGGCTCCGGGTGCACAAGTTGCCATAGAGGCTGACAGATAGCAATCTGGAGAGAGAATCCTAGTTGATGTTCCGCCCTACTTCAAAGTTCTCTCTCGCTCTCTCACGTGTTCTGCAGGGACTTTTCAGCTCTGTTATAATGTTTTTGGAGTTCATTAGCTTCTTACTTGAGAGGCGACTCTGCTGGAGGCAAAGATCTTGTCAAAAACACGTTGATTTATGTACTATCTATTTACAAAGCTTAAGCAGTGCCAAGACATAGCTGGAGCTACTCTCTAAGATGCTTCTCAGTCATTTTCTGTCAGTGAATGTGACCACATAAGTGTGACGTAGCTTCTTGGCCACATGCTCAGTAGCTAGCGTTAGAGTTAACCCTTTACTCTACATCATGTTAAGTGTCATCCAGGTTGGTGAAGGAATAGGGTCAGATTGGGTTTTATAACATGTTTACAGCTTCATGGCACTTTATTCAAACTCAGTTCAAATTCTCAAACTTCTCTCATGGTGGTTAAACTACAGGTCTCCGGATGCCTGGTCCAGTAACATACACATTAGCAGCTGTAGTGGCTCCAGCTTGTTAGAGTTAGGAAGTAAACATTATTCTTCATGTTTTGACAAATACCTAAAAACAAGGCTCCAATTATCATCAGCAAGGCACAACTCTATGAATGCTCTCTCCCTCTCACGACAGTGCAGATGGTATAGATTTCCAGAGATCCTTGTCAACCAACCAATTAATAACACCCCAGTTCATGGTTGGGCCACTTCTATGGAAAAACCCCAGCTCTTTAGCGTCTGAGGTATTTGCATAGCTTTGTACGTTTTAGACCTTTTTAGCCAGCTCACACATTGCCTCCAAGAGCTCCTGTTCTCTTTTCTGCCAAACAGAAAAATTGACCTCTTCCCGAGAGTGATTGCTTCTTTTCCTCACAAGAATTCTCTGTGTTCCTCTTTCTCTCTCTCTGTTTTCTCTTTGTGTCTGCACCTACGTGCTGATCACCTTCACTCTCCAGTTCCTCTGCTTGTAGCTCTCCTTTGTGTCTGCAACTCTCTTTTGTTTCTGGCCACATGGCATTCATATCTTAACCTCCTTCCTGTTGGTACTGCTTCTAGGTCATCCAAGGTTGCCAGGTCACATGGACCAGCATTTCTTATTATCCAAGAAAGGTACAATTTGCTAAAGTAAGGGGCATGCTGTTGAAGCTTTCTGTCTTGCACTCATTAGGACAGGCCTGGAAGGGTAAAGAAACCCACAAATTTGAGCAACAGGTGAAGCTAGCCGTTTAACACGGCTACTATGCAGTGGCAACACGAGTGGTGTTTTCCACTAACAGGATGCTGCCGTCAAGCCAAAATAACATTCTGCCTATCACACAACATTCTGCCTATCACACAAATAAGTAATGTATTATATGAATTTCAATGCTGATGTGATGCCAGGTATGTAGGCTGTACATCCCAACGACTGGCGGATTGCATCAAACAGCATGTCCTCTTGGCTGTTTGCAATAGACAGAGGACTGACCATACTCAACCAACCCGTGCTTGCAAAACTCAGAATATAATGTTTAACGTTAGATGTGATTCTGTGATTGGGCAGCACTTGCTGAACAATCCTGAGTGTGCTAAGAATTACACTAACAACCAATTGAAGATTATCAGTCAGGCTTGCAATGTAGCTCACTTATACCTGCTACAAGCTGCATTTGTTCTTATGCAGGGATCTGTCCTCTGCAGGCGAAAGGCACCTTTACAGACATGTCCAGACATTGTCCTTTTTTTTTAATAAACAAAAGCATAGAGGACAGTGGCATCCTGGTGAATCTGCTATGGTGTTGCGGTCACTTTGACAAACGGACCACAGGAGTCTCAGGTACAGGTCACGATCGTTTATTCAAGCAATTGCAAGGGGAACACCATCTCAATGCAGCTTGAGATAGCACTCTGCTAAACTACAAGTATTCAATATATTTACACATTATTGGTCATGTACAAGAACAGTTTCCAGATTCCGATCTCATCAACATATAGGTTTACATTAAACAGACATCTCTGATAACAAGTACATGCACCGTATGTCCCTATTTGTTTTCACCCAGGCAGAGACCTTCCCTCCTACCTAAACTAGGACCATCTGTTCTTCCCCTATCTGTTGAAGAGCACACTTAATCTTAGTTGTTATTGTCATCCTCTGACTACAGTCCGGCCCCAAGGCCTTTCTGTTGTTTGCAGGCCCTTAAGGCTGTGCAAGGTTCATCTGGTAACCTTTAACTGCCAACGTGCTTGGAGATTTTAAGTAATTTGTTCCCTTTCAATAAGTTCTTACTGTACCCCTATATTCCCCCCTGGCTGTGGCAACATCTTGACCAATCAGAGCCGACTTGCCAAACGCTCAGCACCCCTTTTCTCACGCAGTCTAAATTGTTGTTCCCTTTGAAATTTGGCATTCTTGCATCTGTCCTGATGAACGCAAGACGAAAATCTTGGGCAGAATGTCTCTCTTCCCAACAAGCGACCAAAGGTGCAATTCATTCATTCAGCCCTTTACAATTGACGAAAGCTCTTAAAACATTCTTAAAAGCAATCACAGGTTCTGCAGACATTTTAAAGAAATTACAAATATCCCTTACTGTGCTGCTTCCAGGTCAAAGGTCGCCACAATTTCGGGAGTGAGCCCGTTGAATTTGACAATGACACCACTTCATGCCTCACCCTTCAAGCCATGCTGTTCTGTGCCTATTGGCATGAATTGCTGAAACCATTTTCGCAAGGTGAGAGATTTCTAACCACAGTCTTTTCGGCGAGGTTCAATCATCTGGGAGCAGCAGGTAGGTTGGAGTGAGGAGTGGCATAGGGTCCCAGTGATTAGCTAAAAATTAACACTGGGATCACTAATAAAAGTCTCACAGCATCTGAGATAAGCACTAGAGTATAGCAATCCACAATAAACACCATAATGTAGATGTTATGACGCTGCGCTGGCAACCTGGCTCAGGATTGTTTGGATCCTGAGGTTTCCTGGCCAGCCCACCTGAAGAGTCGGTGGCGAACACATCCCCACTGATACTAGGTGCTATGCAGCCATTTAATGCTTCAAGTTAGCTGGAAGTGAGACTTCTGCCCCTCCCTTGGCAGGACATTCACCTCAGAGAGTTGCTGGCCAACCTGATTGGCCAGCAGCTATCTAGCCCTAGGAGCTGCAGTGGTCAAGCCTGGGACTGCAAGCAGTCCCGAGACTCTACGCCCTGTCGTCTAGGACCAGGAAAGTGTGGTGGTCTCTGGGTGGGGAGAAGAGGTGAGACCCAAGGGGACGGGCAGAAGGGGGTTGTTGACGGGGGGTGGCAGGAGCACTAGCTGGGGGGTGGGGGGGGCAGGCCTTGTGGAAGGTGGGGGCTCGATATTGAAAGAGGCCTGGGCTGAGTCACTTTCCAGGCCTCCCACCACCGCCCCCCCCACCCCTCCATCCCTGAACCCCTCTCACCCACCTGAAAATTGAGGCTGGGCAGGAAATTGCCCTCAAGCGGTCATTGATTGGCTACTTAAGGGGGCCTCAACTGGGGAAAGGGCAGGCCAGCCTGCCCAGGCCTCCCCACGGTGAAGTTGTGGAGAGGTTGGGGCAGCCGGGAATCTGGTGGGAAGGTCATCCAAGGAATATTACAGGCCCCGTAACCCCCTTCCCACCCCACCCCATTCCCCCAGCCCTACCCAAACCTGGCAGCAGGAGAATGTCAAAATCTGGTTCAATCGCATCCTTTGGGGGAGGAAATCTGCCAGCCTTACCCGGCCTGGCCTACATGTGACTCCAGACCCACAGCCGTGTGGTTATTGACTCTGAACTGGCCCCCTGAAATGGCCGATCAGGCCACTCCATTGCGTCAACTAGCTCTCCTCACAGACTACAGTGGTCAAAGACGGTGACACACTTTCTGCTTTCACAAGGACATTGAGTTACGGCAATAAATGTTCTCCCTGCCAATGATGACTACATCCCATAAGCAAGTGTTTAAAAAGAAATCATACTTAATTAACTTGGCAAAGCGGTTATGAAAGCTGCTAGATTGTCATTAAACCCCAACTGGTTTTTTTTTTTAAAAGCCCTTCAGGCACTGGAAGCCCTGCCCAGTGGTCTATGTGCGAGTCCCAATGTCTTCATGATAACGAGGGAGAAGTGTGGGCGATGTGGGGAAAATCCAAACTAGGGGTCAGAAATTTAGGATAGCTACTGGAACTCGCTACCACAGGGAGTGGTTGAGGTGAATACCACGGATGTAATTAAGAGGAAGCTGAATAACCGCATGAGAGAGAAACGAATAGAAGGGTACAGTGATAAGGTGAGATGAAGAGGGGTGGGAGGAGACTCGTGTGGAGCACAAACCCCCAGCATGGAACAGATGGGCTGTATAGCCTGTTTCTGTGCTGTAATTTCCACCCAATTCGGTCTTATAAATGATGACCTTGCCAGGGTAGTCCACACCTCAAGAGCAAATAAAAAACATAAGTGCCTCTAGTATGAACAAATGATTGAAGGCAATTCACAAGCAGTTATAAACTGACAGTAAGTCAGATAGGAAGTTGATAATGCAGATTGGTCAGGTCTGGGACTGCAAGCAGTCCCTAGACTTTATGTCCTGTCATTCAGGACCAGGTAAGTGTGGTGGTCTCTGGGTGGACAGACAGGAAGAGGTAATGCAGGGGATCATCCTGAGAAGAGAGAGCATCTCCTAACCAAAATCCACAAACAGGACTGTCCTGGCAGACCGATCGTGTCAGCCTGTTCCTGCCCCACGGAACTCATTTCTTGCTATCTTGACTCCATTCTCTGTCCCCTTGTCCAGTCTCTTCCCACCTACATCCGTGATTCCTCTGACACCCTACATCATATCAACAATTTCCCGTTCCCTGACCCCAACCGCCTCCTCTTCACCATGGATGTCCAATCCCTCTACACCTCCATCCCCCACCGGGATGGTCTGATGGCTCTCCGCTTCTTCCTCGAACAGAGGCCTGAACAATCCCCATCCACCACTACTCTCCTCCGTCTGGCTGAACTTGTTCTCACACTGAACAATTTCTTCTTAAACTCCTCTCACTTCCTCCAAATAAAAGGTGTGGCTATGGGTACCCGCATGGGCCCCAGCTATGCCTGTCTCTTTATGGGGTATGTGGAACATTCCTTGTTCCAGTCCTACTCCAATCCCCTCCCACAACTCTTTCTCCGGTACATCGATGATTACTTCGGTGCTGCTTCATACTCTCGTCGCGACCTGGAAAAATTTATTAATTTTGCTTCCAATTTCCACCCCTCCATCATTTTCACATGATCCATCTCTGACACTTCCCTTCCCTTCCTTGAACTCTCTGTCTCAATTTCTGATGATAGACTGACCACCATTATCCATTACAAGCCTACCGACTCCCACAGCTACCTCGACTACAGCTCCTCACACCCCGCTTCCTGTAAGGACTCCATCCCATTCTCTCAGTTCCTTCGCCTCCGTCGCATCTGTTCTGATGACGCTACCTTCAAAAACAGTTCCTCTGACATGTCTTCCTTCTTCCTTAACTGAGGTTTTCCACCCACGGTGGTTGACAGGGCCCTCAACCGTGTCCGGCCCATCTCCCGCGCATCCGCCTTCACGCCTTCTCCTCCCTCCCAGAAACGTGATAGGGTCCCCCTTGTCCTCACTTATCACCCCACCAGCCTCCGCATTCAAAGGATCATCCTCCGCCATTTCCGCCAACTCCAGCATGATGCCACCACCAAACACATCTTCCCTTCACCCCCCCTGGCGGCATTCCGCAGGGATCGTTCCCTCCGGGACACCCTGGTCCACTCCTCCATCACCCCCTACCCCTCAACCCCCTCCCACGGCACCTTCCCATGCAACCGCAGAAGGTGTAACACCTGCCCCTTTACTTCCCCACTCCTCACCATCCAAGGGCCCAAACATTCCTTTCAAGTGAAGCAGCATTTCACTTGCACTTCCCTCAACTTAGTCTACTCCATTCGTTGCTCCCAGTGCGGTTTCCTCTACATTGGAGAGACCAAACGCAGACTGGGTGACTGCTTTGCGGAACACCTTCGGTCTGTCCGCAAGCATGACCCAAACCTCCCTGTCGCTTGCCATTTCAACACTCCACCCTGCTCTCATGCCCACATGTCTGTCCTTGGCTTGCTGCATTGTTCCAGTGAAGCTCAACGCAAACTGGAGGAACAGCACCTCATCTTCCGACTAGGCACTTTACAGCCTTCCGGACTGAATATTGAGTTCAACAATTTTAGATCATGAACTCTCTCCTCCATCCCCACCCCCTTTCCGATCCCCCCCTTTTTTTTTCCAATAATTTATATAGATTTTTCTTTTCCCACCTATTTCCATTATTTTTAAATGTATTTCCATCCATTGTTTTATCTCTACCTTTTAGCCTATTTCGATTCCTTCACCCCACCCCCACCCCCACTAGGGCTATCTGTACCTTGCTCGTCCTGCTTTCTACCCTTAATTTAGCACATTCTTTTAGATAATATCACCACCTTCAACACCCCTTTGTCCTTTTGTCTGTGACATCTTTTGGTTATCTCCACCTATCACTGGCCCTCTATCCAGCTCTACTTGTCCCACCCCAACTTAAACCAGCTTATATTTCACCTCTCTTCTATTTTTACTTAGTTCTGTTGAAGGGTCATGCGGACTCGAAACGTTAACTGTGTTCCTCTCTGCAGATGCTGCCAGACCTGCTGAGTTTTCCCAGGTAGTTTTGTTTTTGTTTTGAAGGTAAGGAGTTGGGATTTAATTACGGGTCTTGCTTTGTTCCTGCCTTTCAAGAGGGAAAAGGGTGAATGTTAACAGGCAGGATCAACCCAGTTTCCATAACACAATAAGTATGGGCCAAGGCACCTGCTCTTCTTCAAGTAGTGCCATGGGATCTTTTACAGAGAGGGACTGTTAAGACACCTCATCCAAAAGACAGCACCTCCAACTGTGTCGCACCCCCTCAGTATGACACTGGGAGTGGCAGCCTAGATTTTTGTGCATAAATTGGGAGCAGGAATTGAACACACAACCTTCAGAATAAGAAGCCCACAGAAACACTCTTGAGCTTTACCCACGGAGTGACCAGCAATGACCAAGAGTACAAGGTGGAGAATGGCCGGCTCACACCCGCACATTGCACCCCCACTCCATATCATTCATCTGCTCATGACCATGAACAGGAGTCATGATCCTCAGTGATGAGTAACCATGCCGGATGTGGGAGTACAGTGGCTGAGGCGAGGTATGATGTGCTTTGGATACTGATGCATGGAACATGCCTCATCTCGTAGATCTTGACTCACTGAAGAAAGCCACGTTGCTTGCTAAAGGTTCCCTGCAGTCGTGCCTTTGCTACCAGATCAAAGGAAATACTTTGTCACTCAGTCACCATGTGACTTTTTAAAAACTTATTCATTGGAATGTGGGCATCGCTGGCTAGGCCTGCATTTTTTGCCCATTGTTCAGTGGGCATTTTAAGATTCAACCACATTGCTGTGGGTCTGGAGTCATGTGTAGGCCAGACCGGGTAAGGACGGCAGATTTCAGTAAACCAGATGGGTTTTTCTGACAACTGACATGGTCATCATCAAACTTTTAATTCCAGATATCTTTTATTAATAGCAAACTTCACCATCTACCTTGGTGGGATTCAAACCCCAGAGTATTACTCTGGGTCTCTGGAATACCAGCCCAGTGACAATGCCACTATGCCACCACCACCCCCACTGTTTACGTGGTAACTGACACTGGACTGTGGTCCCGGATAGTCAACACTTTGCTGGGAACATTGGAGCTCTGAATATCTGGATGAAGCTTTCAGTCTGCAAACTGCAGCCCAAGACAGAAGCAAACAATCTGATCGAGCATCAGTTGCATTATTTAGTTGGCAGCTTTGATTCAATGGAGCAGCACTCTTACCTCTGATCCAGGAGGTTGTGGGTTCAAGACCCACTCCAACCTCACTCCCAGCGCAAAACTGAAGGAATGCTGCACTGCTGACCCTCTGACAGTGCAGCACCCCCTCAGTACGGACCCTCTGACAGTGCAGTGCTCCCTCAGTACTGACCCTCTGACAGCGCAGCACTCCCTCAGTACGGACCCTCTGACAGTGCAGCGCTCCCTCAGTACTGACCCTCCGACAGTGCAGCACTCCCTCAGTACGGACCCTCTGACAGTGCAGTGCTCCCTCAGTACTGACCCTCCGACAGTGCAGCACCCCCTCAGTACGGACCCTCTGACAGTGCAGTGTTCCCTCAGTACTGACCCTCTGACAGCGCAGCACTCCCTCAGTACGGACCCTCTGACAGTGCAGTGCTCCCTCAGTACTGACCCTCTGACAGTGCAGCACCCCCTCAGTACTGACCCTCTGACAGTGCAGCACCCCCTCAGTACTGACCCTCTGACAGTGCAGCACCCCCTCAGTACTGACCCTCCGACAGTGCAGCACTCCCTCAGTACGGACCCTCTGACAGTGCAGCACTCCCTCAGTACTGACCCTCTGACAGTGCAGCACTCCCTCAGTACTGACCCTCTGACAGTGCAGCACTCCCTCAGTATTGACCCTCTGCCAGTGCAGCACTCCCTCAGTACTGACCCTCTGACAGTGCAGTGCTCCCTCGGTACTGACCCTCTGACAGTGCAGCACTCCCTCAGTACTGACCCTCCGACAGTGCAGTGCTCCCTCAGTACTGAACCTCTGACAGTGCAGTGCTCCCTCAGTACTGACCCTCCGACAGTGCAGTGCTCCCTCGGTATTGATCCTCAGAGTGTAACATCCCTTAGTACTGCTCCTCCAACAGCGCAGCATTCCCTCAGTACTGAGCCTCTGCCAGTGCAGCACTCCCTCAGTACTGACCCTATGTAACTGTAGCACCCACTCAGTACTGACTCTCCAACAGTGCAGCACTCCCTCAGTACTGACCCTCTGACAGTGCAGCACTCTCTCACTACTGACCCTCTGACTATGCAGCACTCCCTCAGTATTGACCCTCCGACAGTGCAGCACTCCCTCAGTATTGACCCTCCAACAGTGCGGCACTCCCTCAGTATTGACCCTCTGACAGTGCAGTGCTCCCTTGGTACTGACCCTCTGACAGTGCAGCACTCCCTCAGTACTGACCCTCTGACAGTGCAGTGCTCCCTCAGTACTGACCCTCTGACAGTGCAGCACTCCCTCAGTACTGACCCTCTGACAGTGCAGCACTCCCTCAGTACTGACCCTCCGACAGTGCAGTGCTCCCTCGGTATTGATCCTCAGAGTGTAACATCCCTTAGTACTGCTCCTCCAACAGCGCAGCATTCCCTCAGTACTGAGCCTCTGCCAGTGCAGCACTCCCTCAGTACTGACCCTATGTAACTGTAGCACCCACTCAGTACTGACTCTCCAACAGTGCAGCACCCCCTCAGTACTGACCCTCTGACAGTGCAGCACCCCCTCAGTACTGACCCTCTGACAGTGCAGCACTCCCTCAGTACTGACCCTCTGACAGTGCAGCACTCCCTCAGTATTGACCCTCCGACAGTGCAGCACTCCCTCAGTATTGACCCTCCAACAGTGCAGCACTCCCTCAGTATTGACCCTCTGACAGTGCAGTGCTCCCTCAGTACTGACCCTCTGACAGTGCAGCACTCCCTCAGTACTGACCCTCTGACAGTGCAGCGCTCCCTCAGTACTGACCCTCTGACAGTGCAGTGCTCCCTCAGTACTGACCCTCTGACAGTGCAGTGCTCCCTTGGTACTGACCCTCTAACAGTGCAGCACTCCCTCAGTACTGACCCTCTGACAGTGCAGCACTCCCTCAGTACTGACCCTCTGACAGTACAGTTAAGGGAAGAAATGGTGAGTAGAAAGTTCCTGTGCCCTTCTCCTCCTGAGACCCCTAATACACAGAAACAGAAGTTTTTACCAGGAAATAGCCAGGCGGAGAATCAATATTTCCTGCTTTAAACGGTCCCCAAATGTTTCCAGCTCTGAAGACTGCCTTCCGTTGAAGGAGAAAGGAAGTTTCCAGTAATGATTTGTGAAGGCTTGTCACCGAAGCTCCTTACTAGTCAGTGTCGAGCTCACTGCTGGTATTGCCAAGAAATGCTGAGAGGAACTTGTTGACACTCAGTTTCTTGGAAGAGGAAGCTGATCATTTGTGGCTGTGTGTGCCCACGGCTTTGGCGTTTGCTAATTATTATTATTTTGTTAATTATTATTGCTGATAAGTTGGAAAACCCATTAGTCCTCCTCCATATCTGTGCGTCACTCTTCCGAGAGGATGAGGACATCCAACACCCTGAGTGCTATCCAGAGAGAGGTGTCATCATCATCAGGAGTGTGAAAGAACATTTAACAAATGCAGCCAACACCTGTGGGAAGTGTTTCTGAGTTTCAACCGGAATTGTGAGACGCTTTTAGGTAATTCATCATTCAGAGTCAAGAACTTGTACTGTCTGTTGGCACTTTTATACTTAGCCAGTATTGTACTAGTGCAAGTCATGCTTTCAACTGTTAAATCTCTTGACTTAATCTTGGGTGATCCTATCCAGAGATTTTTGAACTGAGCTCCATTGACACTAGACACTCCACAAGCAGATCCCAAAGGCAGCTGGCATCAGGTTACCTGCAGAGGAATGTTTGCTAATGTCAAAAAGGACTTATTGCTGGATTTACAATCAAGCTGATACCGGAGACTGTAAAATCATGGCTGCAGTTACCTGGAGCGGAGTTTCCGGGTTGGCTAATTTGCTATTCTGAAAGTCATTTCAAACTTTTGCACCAGAGTTAGCACTCTCGCTTTTAATGCAGAAGGTCTGTGCTGAAGTCCCGCTCCAGAAATTTAAGCACATATTCTAGGCTGACGCTCCCAGTGCAGTGAGGGTGAGTTGCTCTGTTGCCGATGCTACCTCACCGGTAAACCAAAAGATCCCAGCGCTTTTCAAAGAAGAGCAGGGGATTTCTTCCCTGGTGTCCTGGCTGATATTTATCGCTCTCCCATTCTCTCTCTCTCTCCAGTTCTCCCTCTCCCACTCTCTCTCTCCCCGTCTCCCTCTCCCACTCTCTCTCTCTCTCCCCGTCTCCCTCTCCCACTCTCTCTCTCTGCCTGTCTCCCCCTCCCACTCTCTCTCACCCCGTCTCCCTCTCCCACTCTCTCTCTCCCCGTCTCCCTCTCCCACTCTCTCTCTCTCTCTGCCCGTCTCCCCCTGCCACTCTCTCTCTCTGCCCGTCTCCCCCTCCCTCTCTCTCTCTCTCTGCCCGTCGCCCCCTCCCACTATCTCTTTCTCTCCCCGTCTCCCTCTCCCACTCTCTCTCTCTGCCCGTCTCCCCCTCCCACTCCCTCTCTCTCTGCCCATCTCCCTCTCCACTCTCTCTCTCTCCAGTTCTCCCTCTCCCACTCTCTCTCCCCCCGTCTCCCTCTCCCACTCTCTCTCTCTCTGCCCGTCTCCCCCTCCCACTCTCTCTCTCTCTCCCCGTCTCCCTCTCCCACTCTCCCTCTCTGCCCGTCTCCCTCTCCCACTCTCTCTCTCCCCGTCTCCCTCTCCCACTCTCTCCCTCTCCCCGTCTCCCTCTCCCACTCTCTCTCTCTCCCCGTCTCCCTCTCCCACTCTGTCTCTCTCCCCGTCTCCCTCTCCCACTCTCACTCTCTCTCCCCGCCTCCTCCTCCCACTCTCTCACTCCCTCTCTCACCCCACATCTCCCTCTCCCACTCTCCCACTCTCTCTCCGTCTCCCTCTCCCACTCTCTCTCTGTCTCCCTCTCCCCCACTCCCACTCTCCCACCGTCTCCCACTCCCGCTCTCTCTCTCCCCCCGTCTCCCTCTCCCATTCTCTCTCCCCCATCTCCCTCTCCCACTCTCTCTCTCTCTCCCTCCGTCTCCCCCTCCCACTCTCTCTCTCCCCGTCTCCCTCTCCCACTCTCTCTCTCTCTGCCCGTCTCCCCCTCCCACTCTCTCTCTCCCCGTCTCCCTCTCCCACTCTCTCTCTCTCTGCCCGTCTCCCCCTCCCACTCTCTCTCTCTGCCCGTCTCCCCCTCCCACTCTCTCTCTCTCTCCCCGTCTCCCTCTCCCACTCTCTCTCTCTGCCCGTCTCCCCCTCCCACTCTCTCTCTCTCTACCCGTCTCCCCCTCCCACTATCTCTTTCTCTCCCCGTCTCCCTCTCTCACTCCCTCTCTCTCTGCCCATCTCCCTCTCCACTCTCTCTCTCTCCAGTTCTCCCTCTCCCACTCTCTCTCCCCCCGTCTCCCTCTCCCACTCTCTCTCTCTCTGCCCGTCTCCCCCTCCCACTCTCTCTCTCTCTCCCCGTCTCCCTTTCCCACTCTCTCTCTCTGCCCGTCTCCCTCTCCCACTCTCTCTCTCCCCGTCTCCCTCTCCCACTCTCTCCCTCTCCCCGTCTCCCTCTCCCACTCTCACTCTCTCTCCCCGCCTCCTCCTCCCACTCTCTCTCTCCCTCTCTCACCCCACGTCTCCCTCTCCCACTCTCCCACTCTCACTCCGTCTCCCTCTCCCCCTCTCCCACTCTCCCACCGTCTCCCACTCCCGCTCTCTCTCTCCCCCCGTCTCCCTCTCCCATTCTCTCTCCCCCATCTCCCTCTCCCACTCTCTCTCTCTCCCCGTCTCCCTCTCCCTCTCTCTCTCTCTCTGCCCATCTCCCCCTCCCACTCTCTCTCTCTGCCCGTCTCCCCCTCCCACTCTCTCTCTCTCTGCCCGTCTCCCCCTCCCACTATCTCTTTCTCTCCCCGTCTCCCACTCCCACTCTCTCTCTCTGCCCGTCTCCCCCTCCCACTCCCTCGCTCTCTGCCCATCTCCCTCTCCACTCTCTCTCTCTCCAGTTCTCCCTCTCCCACTCTCTCTCCCCCCGTCTCCCTCTCCCACTCTCTCTCTCTCTGCCCGTCTCCCCCTCCCACTCTCTCTCTCTCTCCCCGTCTCCCTCTCCCACTCTCTCTCTCTGCCCATCTCCCCCTCCCACTCTCTCTCTCTCTCTCCCCGTCTCCCTCTCCCACTCTCTCTCTCCCCGTCTCCCTCTCCCACTCTCTCTCTCTCTCCCCGTCTCCCTCTCTCACTCTCTCTCTCTCTCTGCCCGTCTCCCTCTCCCCCTCTCCCACTCTCCCCCCATCTCCCTCTCCCACTCTCTCTCCCCCATCTCCCTCTCCCACTCTCTCTCTCTCTCCCTCCGTCTCCTTCTCCTGCTCGCTCACTCTCTCTGCCCCCCCCGTCTCCCTCTCCCGCTCATTCTCTCTGCCCCCCCGTCTCCCTCTCCCGCTCACTCTCTCTGCCCCCACCGTCTCCCTCTCCCGCTCACTCTCTCTGCCCCCACCGTCTCCCTCTCACGCTCACTCTCTCTGCCACCCCGTCTCCCTCTCCCGCTCTCTCCCTCTCCCGCTCTCTGTCTGTCTCCCTCTCCATGTGTCTCCCCCACCCTCTGCCTGTCTCCCTCTCTCTTCCATTCTCTCCCTGTCTGCCTCCCCTCCCACTCTCTGTCTCTTTCTTGTCTCCGTTGCCCACCCTCTGTCTGTTCATCTTCCTCCCCCGTCTGCCTGCCTCTCTCTCTCTCCCTCCCCACTCTGTCTATCTCCCTCCCGTCTGCCTGTGTCCCTTTCTCTCTCTCTTCCTGTCTCTCTGTGTGTCTCTCTCTCCCTCTCGCTGTCTGTCTGTGTGTCTCTCTCTCCCCCTCCCCCCCGTCTGCGTCTCTCTGTGTGTGTGTCTCTCGCTCTGTGTCGCTCTCTCTCTCCCCATCTGCCTGTCTGCCTCTCCCACTCTCTCTCTCTGTCTGTGTCCCTTTCCGTCTGTCTCCCTCTCCATCTGTCTCTCTCTCCCACTCTCTGTCTGTCTGTCTTCCTCTCTCCTATTCTATTCATAGACTTTTTTCCGAGACACTTTTTATGGAATGAATGTTGTCCCAAAGAGACCGGTTATCAACATAACATTCTATGGGCAAACTTTCCCCACATTGCCCCTTATATAATATTTCTGTCAATATATTGGATAAATAAACCCCCATATCTAATACTTCTACTAAGGCCAGCGTTTCAGCAGCTAAGGTACTTTTCACTCCCCTTTTTATTTTCTTGGCCTCCCAAGCCAGTGGGCAACATTTATCATTCTTTCCCACCAAGGATATGATAAACCCGGCTGTGCTAGAGAATATGATAAACCCGGCTGTGCTAGAGTACCCATCTGGAAGATTGGCATGTGAAGCATCGCTAAAAATGACCAACCTCATCTCTTCTGGATCACCCAAGGCTGGAAACTTGAGCACAGAACTCTCAGAATTTATTTTTTTTTTTTAAAGTGTTTTATTTGCTCTCAGAACTTGCTCAACTGTAGCATGTTTCATCATGGTACTCAGCTCCAACACATCGTAACTAGCGTCAGGCCTAGTCTGAGTGCACAATCAGTTCAACCGCCCAATCAAACTTCTCAACTGTTCCATTTCTTCCTTGGTAGCAGGATCCTCTTTTTGTGAGGATCTAACCAGAGTTATTGGGATATAATTAACATTTTCTAGACAAGATTGTTGATTCAATGTCACTCCTAACTTGCTCTGCTTAATGTCTAAACCTATGTATTTAAAGGCCCCTGAAGCCTGACTTCCAACCTTGAATTCCTTCTTTATCTTCTCGATTACCCATTGTTCAAATTCTACAGATCTTCCCCACAGGAAATCATCAACATGCATGATAAAGATCCCAGCTAGTTTCTCCTTATGGTACCAGTAGAACATTGCGGGGTCTGCCTTTAACTGAATGCAACCTGTTTTCAACAAGACAGACCTCACGGAAAAGCACCAGACTCTTGACGCATCATTCAACCCATAAACACATTTCCATAACTTTCCTTCTACATCCCCGGCTTCTTTGGATGGTTTCAAAAAAACTTCCCTTTGAAACTTCTCCCCCTGTAAAAATGCAGCTTTTATATCAATCGATTCGCACTCCCAGGAATAGGATACCAAAATAGCTAAAAAAATCTTCAAGCTCACTTTCCCCGCAGTAGGTGAGTCCACTCTGACATCCTGATCCCCTAGTTTCTTTTCAAAGCCTCCGGCTACCAATCTCGCTTTGGCCTTATCTGTGCCGTCTGGGATTACCTTTTCTGTACAGATCCACCTGTGAGATAAAGCTAGCTGTCCTCTGTCAGGTATTTCAGAATATACCCCAAATTCCTTCCAACTTTCTAACATTTTTCGTTTGGCTTCCTTTATCAGCTTATTTTCCAATTTATTAGCAGCTACTAGAATCCCTCTGCCATAAGGGCTTCTACTCCTACTGAGATTGCTAGCTTGCTCTCTGGTCCTCCTTGTTAAGCTATGGCCTCTACTCACATTCCTCTCCCTTTCTGGGCTACTATATGATCGTCCCCCCATGCGAGCAGAACCCCATTTGCAAGTCCGTGATTTTTTTTCTAGGGTCACGACCACTTTCTGGTCCACGGTCAGAACTCAAACTGCACTTCCTGGGTTTCCATTTCTTTACCTCAGTTTGACAATCGATAGGTCTTGTCTCCTGTCCTTCATCCTGCACATTTAGCCAATGTATGTATTTACCAGTGGCCTTTCCTGCTCTCCCTACGATGGTGGGATCCCTCCACACACTGCTCCCCTCTGGCATGTAGGTTACCTTTGTTCCTACTTTGGGTAGTTGCCCTTTTGGACAAATAGCGTTGTCCTGTACCTCAGTATTACTTTGTTCATAGTCAGTCAACCCTGTATCTGCCATCATCTGCTCCTCATAACTACCCAGTGTATGTGTATGTGAAGTGTATGGTGCTTTCTCGCATTCTATTTCCTGTTCAGAGCCTGTAAAAGTACAGTCAGTACCAATTAACCGTGAAGAATGTACCCTAACAGATTGACTGCCGTGTTGCACAATTACTACTTTCCCATCACTCCCTATAACTTTGCCAGGTCCTTCCCACTCTTTCTGGCCTTCCATTTTATAATATACCTTGTCTCCTTGTCTAAACTGTGTTCCCGATGGTCTTATGAGGTGCCTTAGGGCCCTCCGAATTTTCTCCGAAACCCCAGCTTTAATGAAAGCTTTACTGCCTGTGTGCAAAGTGTTCAGATGAGCAGAAAAAGGTGGAGCTAATGCTCGTCCCTTCCAGAGCAGGGGCAGCATCTGACAACACTGAAGGTAACTTCGAATTTCTTCTGTACACCGACTGGTGCAGACTGTATCCCCCAACCGTTTGCAGACAGTTCTTTGCGTGCACCGCCCATGCTAACGCCGTTTGCAATTTACAATCTGGCTTCATCAGCCAATATTTTATGTAATTTTATGTCTACTACCACATGGTTTCTTTCACAAAGACCATCACTAAATGGGCTCTCAGCTGCAGTGCGCATAACTGTGATGTTTAAATTTTCGCACATATCTCGAAATTCCTCATTGGTGAATTCCCCACCATTATCTGTGAGGAACTTAGTTGGTGTTCCTAATCCTGTTCCTACCCATTTCGCCATGACCTTATCGACAATCGTCCTTTTGTCTTTACTATGTACCACAGTGGATAGGCTAAATCTGGTTGCCATATCTATGAAGTGTAGTAAAGATAATATCCCCGTCCTTGTCCCAAGCGTTCAAGTCCATTGCCACTGCATCGTTAAACTCCCTGGCTAGTGGCAGCTCACAACAGGACGTGGTGGTGCCATGCAATATTTAAGGCAAATTTCACACCGAGCAGTGATTTGTTCAATAAGATCATCATATCCTTTATCGACCACTCCCGCATCTCGAAGCAGAGTCTTCAGTTTCTGTGGCGCCGGATGTGCAAACTGTCGATGTAATTTCCAAATGATCTTCTTTTTGTCCACTAAATTCTCATTCTCAGCAGTTAACAAAACTTCATGGGCTTTTTGATGAGAAATCTCTGGCTTCCTCAGTGGCAGTCAGTAATGGCCTGACCGAGTAAAATGGAGATCCACATTTTTCCCCAAACACAACTGCTCTACCATTCTTCATATCTAGCATCATCCGAGCCTTCTTCATCACAGATCGACTCAACAATAGCGGTACCTTGCTAGAAACCACATCAGTACTGATAAACAGATTGACCCCTGCTATCTTACATGGGAGGACCACCTGTTTGGAGGATGTTAATGTATTGTCATGTCCGAACCTGAAGCAGGTAGAGCTTTCATACTCCTTGACCTTCCGCCAATCTGCCTCATCGAGACACTCCAGATAGCAGTCAGGCCAGTCCATGCCACATACTGTAGAAGTGCAACCACTGTCCAGAACTGCACAGTTGAGGGAATCTACCATCAAGATACTCATCACCGAATTCAAACTCTCAGTGATCAATACAATCCCATCACAGCAGTCACCATCATCATTTTCAGTTTCAGATGAATCATCTCCTGGGCCACTTCAGAAACACGATTCCTTCGCCGTGGGCAGTTCATTGTGTAATGGTACTGGGAATCACACCAATTAACCATTCCCCGTGCATTTTTTTGGATTTAAACATCTACAGTAAACAATCCAGACATGATTTATGTCCTGACTCTCAAATTGGCTAGGGTTACAGCCATTTTTAGACCTCTCATCATTAACCCCATCTTTGTACTGGAATCTTTGTCTAATATTTGGTCAACCGCAAAATTCAGCCACCATTGAATCCTCTATCCTGTGTTTTACAGCACAGTTGTTCACATTTGTTAAGTGACAGGGACCGACTGTTACCCCAGAAATCTTTTTAGGGCAGCAGCCATTTGGTCTAAGAGAGATTCTTTCCCCCGGAACTGAACCCCTGTTAATACTAAAAGACTATCAACATGGGAAATGCGAGCACAGTCCAGTAATTTAAATGCCAATATCAATTCCAGAATTTCAAGTTCAAATCGCTGTAGTCTCCTGTACCATTTATCAAAATCCATGATATATTCTTCCATGGGCTGATCATCTGATTTCCTAAACCAATCAAAGATCATCCAAGCTTCATCCGCTTCTAATAACTCATCCTTTTTGTACAACTTATCCAAAAATTGTATCAGACGGTTTAATCCCTCTTCATGATCCAAATCATCCACTTTCCACTCTGAAAATACTTTATTCCTGATCTTACTTTTGGCTGGTAGTGATAACACCAAAGCCATACCTTGCTTCTTCCAGGGTATAGCAGTAACCCCGGTCCACATTTCAACTTCAGCCCTCCATTGCTGATAAGGTTCAGAGTCAGAAAAAAATTGGTGGATAGTTAAAGCTTATGATTTTGCACCATCCTCCCACCAATCTGTAACTTAAATTGTCAGCAACCGTGCACTTCATTTCCCTCAGGGGACTGAGACAGAAATCTTCATATACAGCAATCAATCAGCAAAGCTTAAAGTTCACCCTCTGCTACCATGTTATTCACAATAAGAGGTTATGGTGGAAGAATTAATCCAGGCTGGTCTCTTGGTTAAAGCTGGTTTATTTCCAAGACAACTCTTCAGTGCTACTAACTTCCTAATAGCTTCCACACAAAGTGTTCCAGCTGTACCTTTTTATTCTATTTAGATGGGATAATTAATGCCCATCACCTGTTTAACTAGCAATTGGTTTTAACAAGATGATTGTCATATTAACACTAAGGGCCCAGGCAGCTGAAGGCACGGCCGCCAATGTTAGAGTGATTAAAATCAGGGATGCACAGGAGGTCAGAATTGGAGAGTTGCAGAGCTGGAGGAGGTTACAGAGATGAGGAGGGGTGACTTTTAAATTTGAGGCATTGCCGGACTGGGAGTCAATGCCTGTCAAGAAGCTCAACACCGTCCAGGACAAAGCAGCCCCGCTTGATTGGCACCCCATCCACAAACATTCACTCCCTCCACCACCGACGCACAGTAGCAGCAGTGTGTGTACCATCTACAAGATGCACCAGCACCTTCCAAACCCACGACCACCTAGAAGGACAAGGGCAGCAGACACATGGGAACACCACCACCTGGAAGTTCCCCTCCAAGACATACACCATCCTGACGTGGAAATATATTACCGTTCCTTCACTGTCGCTGGGTCAAAATCCTGGAAATCCCTCCCTAACAGCACTGTGGGTGTACCTACACCACAGGGACTGCAGTGGTTCAAAAATGCAGCTCACCCCCACCTTCTCAAGGGCAACTAGGGATGGGCAACAAATGCTGGCCCAGCCAGTGAAGCCCACATCCCGTGAATGCATTTTTAAAAAGTGAACACAAGGGGTGGTGGGCGAGTGGAATTTGGTGCTAGTTAGGATACAGCCAGCAAAGTTTCGGATAGGCTGAAGTTTACAGAGGGTGCTGGGAGGCAGGTCAAGAGAGCATTGGAATAGTCAAGTCTTGAGGCCACAAAGGCCTGTGCTGAGTTGACTGATTTATAACTTGGCAGCTTGATAAACCTCCCTAGAGGAAGTCATAAATATAGAACAAGATAGGGTTGCTAGGCTGTAATTCTTAAGGTAAAGTGAACTCCAGGGTATGCTCTAGGCCCAACTGCAGTGTTCTCCTTTAGACTGCTGTTGCTCATTGTCTAGACTTACACCTATAGAAAGGCCACAGGAGTCAGGTACTGATGAGGTGTTGGTGCTAATGGAACTGTTTTCTGGCAAGAGAAGAGGAGTTTAAATTGGTGAGGGTGATAATAAATTGAATCTACTACCAGCCAGGCCTCAATATTGAAGCTAATGATGTTAAAACTAAAACTCAGAACACCTGGATTTTAGTTTTGCCAATCCTGAGCTTTGTCTTTCAGAAGATGATGACCCTCCAGCTGAGCCGCTACGCGACCATCTCAGGCAGTGAAGGACATCACCAGCCAGCCTCCGTGCCGCCTGTGCTCATTGTCCAATACTGCTGAAGTGAACCTTGATATGAGGAGCGTGTTTTACTGTTCCCTTACGTTGTATGTCACGATGGCAATGATGGTCATGAGTGAGAGGAAGAATTGTTTCTTCGAGGCTTTGCAGGAGCTGTCTAACCTCCAGATGATGGTGGTAAGATTTGTTGGGATTGCTGTTGCATTGTGCTTTGAGACGGTGCACATTCGTTGTATCATCAATGGCACAATAACTCTCAATGGAAATTGTCCTTGGAAATTGCAAACTGACGTTGTATCCGTTTCAATGGTATAAATGACCACTCATGATGACAGAAGGAGGGGAGGGTTTGTGGAAGGGCTGGGATCTACCAGATTTCCTCCCTCTGTTTATTGTTTGGAGATCACTGGCACTATCCTGGTCCCCACCCCTCCACACTGCCCACCCCACCCCCACCTAGTGAAACACCTCTCCACTCTCTTGGTGTAATCCTCTCCCCTCAGCCAGTGTTTACCTCTCCCACCCACTGTAAACCCTTCCACCAATGCAAACCCTTGCCCCATCCCAGTGTAAACCTTCTCCCTCCAGGGTAAAGCCTCCCCACTCCAACATAAACCCCTCCCCCTCCAGTGTAAACCCTCCCACTCCAACATAAACCCCTCCCCCTCCAGTGTAAACCCTCCCACTCCAACATAAACCCCTCCCCCTCCAGTGTAAACCCTCCCACTCCAACATAAACCCCTCCCCCTCCAGTGTAAACCCTCCCACTCCAACATAAACCCCTCCCCCTCCAGTGTAAACCCTCCCACTCCAACATAAACCCCTCCCCCTCCAGTGCAGTGCAAAATCACAAGCTTTGACTATCCACTAATTTTTTATGACTCTGAACCCAGTTTAAACCCTTCCCCTTCCAATGTAAACCCTCCCCCTCCAATGTAAACCCCCCCCTCCAATGTAAACCCTCCCCCTCCAATGTAAACCCTTCCCCCTCCAGCGTAAACCCTCCCCCTCCAATGTAAACCCTCCCCCTCCAATGTAAACCCTTCCCCCTCCAGCGTAAACCCATCTCCCTCCAGTGTAAACCCTCCCCCTCCAGAGTAAACCCTTCCCACTCAGTGTAAGCCCCTCCCCCTCCAGTGTAAACCCTCCCCCTCCAATGTAAACCCTTCCCCCTCCAGTGTAAACCCTTCCCCCTCCAGTGTAAATCCCTCCCACCCAGTGTAAACCCCTCTCCCTCCAGCATAAACCCTCCCCCTCCAGTGTAAACCCTCCCCACTCAGTGCAAGACCTTCCCCATCCAGTGTAAACCCCTCCCCCTCCAGTCTAAATCCCTCCCCCTCCAGTCTAAATGCCTCCCCCCTAGTGTAAACCCTCCCCAAACCACCCCCATTCTAAATCACCCGCCTTGAATGAATGGAGTTTAATTTTTTTTGCCCTGGCTTATTGATTGGCTGTGCTCTATGACAACATAGTGCTCCAGTCAGATAAGGGAGCAAATTACTGTCTCCCCTTTCCATTGTAGAGTCATTCATTTGTAGACGTTTATTAAGCTTTACAACTTGCCACAACAAGGCATTCCATATCCGAGTAGTGATAATTTTATGAATGATACAAATGTAATTAATCTATATGTCAATTGCAGCATATTAATTCAACGTATACATTTGAATTTACATATGAATGAGTTGTTCGAGACCAGAAAACTTCCATTTCCATGGACTGGAAGAATCGGAATCCAGTGAGCTGCTCAGAGGAGATGGTGGTGTAGTGATAATGTCACTGGGCTAGTAATCCAGAGGTCCAGGCTAATCTTCAGGACCCATGGTGGAATTTAAACTTCAATTAATTCATTTTTTAAAAAAATCTGGAATGGAATGCTAGTCTCCATAATGGTCATGAAACCATTATCGATTGTTATATAAACCCACTGGTTCACTAATGCCCCTTAGGGAAGGAAATCTGCAGTCCTTACCTGGTCTGGTCTACCTGTGATCCCAGACCCACGGCAATGTGATTGACTCTTAACTGCCCTCTGAAGTAGTAAGCCATTCAGTTCGAGGGCACTAAAGGATGGGAGACAAACGCTGGCCTTGCCAGTCCTGCATCCTGTGAAGGAATTTTTATATATGGGTGGCCGTGCCTTCCGCTGTTTGGGCTGCTCTGAAATTCCATCCCTAAACGTCTCCTCCTTCAAGATGATCCTTAAAATCTGTCCCTTTGACCAGGCTTTTGGGCAGTTGCCCTAGTATTTTCTTAAGTGGTTCAGTGTCAAATTTTGTTTTATAACACTCCAGTGAAGAGATGTTTTATTACATTAAAGGTTCCATGTAAATGCAAGATGCTCTTGTTGAAGTCAAAGGATATTTCAGGAACTTTGTGAGCACCTACCAGCCTCTGTAAACCTGAGCTTATCCAAAACTCTGCTACTCAGTATCTTAACTCACACCCCTGTGCTCACTGACCTACATTGGCTCCTGTTGCATCAATGCCTCACTTTTAAAATTCTCATTCTCATGTTCAAAGTCTTCCATTACCTCCCCCTCCCTATCCCTGTAACCTTCCCCCAGCCCCTACAACCCTCCCTATCTCTGTAACCTTCCCCCAGCCCCTACACCCCTCCCTATCTCTGTAACCTCCTCCAGCCCCTACACCCCTCCCTATCTCTGTAACCTCCTCCAGCCTCTACAACCCTCCCTATCTCTGTAACCTCCTCCAGCCTCTACAACCCTCCCTATCTCTGTAACCTTCCCCCAGCCCCTACAACCCTCCCTATCTATGTAACCTTCCCCCAGCCCCTACACCCTTCCCTATCTCTGTAACCTTCTCCCTGCCCCTACACCCCTCCCTATCTCTGTAACCTCCTTCAGCCCCTACACCCCTCCCTATCTCTGTAACCTCCTCCAGCCCCTACACCCCTCCCTATCTCTGTAACCTTCTCCCTGCCCCTACAACCCTCCCTATCTCTGTAACCTTCTCCCTGCCCCTACAACCCTCCCTATCTCTGTAACCTTCTCCCTGCCCCTACAACCCTCCCTATCTCTGTAACCTCCTCCCTGCCCCTACAACCCTCCCTATCTCTGTAACCTTCTCCCTGCCCCTACAACCCTCCCTATCTCTGTAACCTTCCCCCAGCCCCTACACCCCTCCCTATCTCTGTAACCTTCCACCAGCCCCTACACCCCTCCCTATCACTGTAACCTCCTCCAGCCCCTACACCCCTCCCTATCTCTGTAACCTCCTCCAGCCCCTACACCCCTCCCTATCTCTGTAACCTCCTCCAGCCCCTACACCCCTCCCTATCTCTGTAATCTCCTCCAGCCCCTACACCCCTCCCTATCTCTGTAACCTTCCCCGGGCCCCTACACCCCTCCCTATCTCTGTAACCTTCCCCGGGCCCCTTCACCCCTCCCTATCTCTGTAACCGTCCCCGGGCCCCTACACCCCTCCCTATCTCTGTAACCTTCCCCGGGCCCCTACACCCCTCCCTATCTCTGTAACCTTCCCCGGGCCCCTACACCCCTCCCTATCTCTGTAACCTTCCCCGGGCCCCTACACCCCTCCCTATCTCTGTAACCTTCCCCCGGCCCCTACAACCCTCCCTATCTCTGTAACCTTCCCCGGGCCCCTACACCCCTCCCTATCTCTGTAACCTTCCCCGGGCCCCTACACCCCTCCCTATCTCTGTAACCTTCCCCGGGCCCCTACACCCCTCCCTATCTCTGTAACCTTCCCCGGGCCCCTACACCCCTCCCTATCTCTGTAACCTTCCCCGGGCCCCTACACCCCTCCCTATCTCTGTAACCTTCCCCCGGCCCCTACACCCCTCCCTATCTTTGTAACCTTCCCCGGGCCCCTACACCCCTCCCTATCTCTTTAACCTTCTCCAGCCCTACAACCCTCTGAGATTTCTGCACTCCTCCAATTCTGGCCTCTTGTGCATTTTCACCATTCCACCATTGGCAGCCGGGCCTTCAGCTGCTTAGCTCCTAAGCTCTGGAAATCCCTCCCTAAACCTCTCTGCCTCTGTACTCTCTCTCCTTCTTTAAGTTGCTCCCTAAAACCTACGTCTTTGACTAAGCTCTTGGTCGGTCATCTGTCTGGTTGATCTCCTTATGTGGCTTGGTGTCAAATTTTATTTGATAATCGCTCCTACCAAGTGTCTTTACAAGCAACATTTAAATGTTGCAGGCCCGAATTACAATGTTCCTGTGAAGGTACAAGTTCCACATGGAACAATGCTCTTCGGATTCCATACTGTCCAACTATTTTCCCCTCTTGTTTTCTTATGTCCAGTATGAATGGTGATGATGTATGGGAAACTAATTCGGGATTACTATGGCCAGCTGTGAGGGGGAGCGGCATTCCAGGTGATCAGGGGAGGATTGGAAATGTATTTCCCACTTTTCTGCTTTGACGAGGCTGAGGATGATGGAATGGGCAGCTCACAGAGAAATTAAAGGTTATAAGAAAGAAATGATGATTTTAAAAATTATATAATAATATTTAAATATTATTTATCATTTAGGGAAAAGAGTGTGACATCAGGCTGTACTGTCCTAATCTGAATGGCATCAAAGTGAGTATTCGGTAATGGGCTTGTATTTAATTTAACTAATTGTGTTTGTTGGTTTCTCAACATTGAGAAACCAGGTGAGGTTGCCACGCAAACTCCTCTCTCCTATCTGCAGGTCTGAACCTGGCCAATCTGGGGTTCACTACTCCAAATACCACCGCCACCACCCCCAGCCATCCCATTCACACACTAACCTTCGTTCTGCTCCACCATTCCATCCAAACTCGATGCAGAAAACGGCAGGGGTAAGATTCATCTAGCCCGCACTGGCAGTGGGGAACACAGGCCACAAAATCGGAACTTTCAGTGCTCTAAACTATTGAACAGATTCCCCCACGTAGAGCAAGATTGGTGAACTTACCCTATTATCTCGGCTTTCTCCTGTGTGTTCAGCTCAGTTTGAACACCAACTCTGGCCCACAAAGGCTCCTCAATATATTTTTCTGCATTGGACAGGGGAGAGAGGCAAACTAAACTCCTTCATTTTTTTCTGACGTCTGTGTGCAAGTAAAGGTGCTTTAATTTTGGAAATAGGCTGTGGCGTGTTTCCACAACCTCCTATTGGTGACGCCAATTTTAAAGTGATTCGCAGCAAATTCTCTTTAGTGTTAAATTGGAAGTATTGTTTATTCATACATTCAAAACTGGGCATGTTCACAACTACATACACACACACACACACGCACACAAGAAGGCGATGGGAAAGAGGGTTTTTACAACTGTGAATAACTTAAAAAGAAAAAGAATCAAAGATATGGATATTAATTCACATCATTGGCAGAGTCCAGGATGTTAGAGTCCAGCGAGGGTTCCTCCACATAGGAGTTGAAGTTCAGGCCGGTTCAGCTAGCTGAAAAAAGGAGTTGCAGAACTCCCTTAAAGTTGCTGGTTATGCAGTGAGGTGAGGTTGGTATATAGGGACTTGGCCTACTCTGTAGGCGATGGCAGGAATATTCCAGAAAACCAGGTTTCGAGGAGGATTAGACTTGAAGCAGACTTTATCGCTCTAGAGTCCTGCTTTGGTGTTGACAGGCTGGGAGTTAACAGCAGACTGAGTTGGGAGGCTCAGGATGTAACATTAAAACATTCCAAAGGCCAGAGGACCTTATGTCATGTGTTGTTGTCCATTGATGAGTCAGTTGCAGGTTAACAAGCAGTTTCTATGCCTCTTGTCAAAATTCATTATTCACCTTAAGAGATAGATGGTGACTATTAGCGCCTCCACAGGTATTGTGAGTTTTGTTGGCTCTACCTTTGTTATAAATCCAGGCTGGGGAGACAGACTGTCTGCCAGTCCCTGGCTTCATTGACTGTAATGGATCCACACAGTGATAGGTGTGAGATTCCACAAGGGTGAGGATTGAGCTTTTGTCCTGTAATTACTGTTGGAAGTTTCCAGAACTGTAGCCAACTTGCAAATCACATGACTTGTAGCAATCATGTTTTGGTCCAGCAAAGTCCATTTTTAAATAAGCAGAAAGCAAGGTTTTATTCAAACAGTTTATGATCTCTTACATGTCTTAAAAACATGATACTTTTCTCTTGACTATTTCTGCCACCAACCATATATTTTGCTTCATTCACCTCGATTTTGGTTAGATATTTATACATTCTTTCAGCACTTTTCCTTGCCGTTGTTTGGCTGCTTTTTTCTTTTCCCTGTCATTCGCCACTGTCTCTTTAATCCTTTTTTCAAAAATGAACACGTCGAGCAGCCCATTACAGCCCACGACAGCCCCTCTGTAGCAGGGGTCAACAGTCTAGGTCCAGGCTTCAGATACAGGCTTGCTTGTGTATTTCCAACATTTTGTTATTTCATCTTCCCAAGATTTTCAACTCTTTTAAAAAAACAAAATGAACATTCCTAAATTTGAAGCAAAGCCAAGACAGCTTACACTCCACCCACGGGAAAGAACCCCATTACATAATGTTACATGATACTTGTCTAGCCTTTCACATTTGCTCTTTCCTGAGTCCACACTTTCCCTACGCATATAGAGATGGTGCGATATTCATTTTTATGCAGGATTGCTGGAAAGAGACACTGGAATGTTTCAAGGCCGAACTGAATGTCTTGGATTTTGAATTTGATGGAGATTCAAAGTGGGAGGTGACGCAGCTCATATCCAACTTAAAGGAGCGATTTGATGTCCATCTCTCTTATTTGGTAAGCTCAATATCTGGTGGCCTGCTCTGGTTTGTGTAGACATTTGTTACGGTGTTGGAGCGATCGCAGCCGATTGCTTGTTTAATACCATCTGCTGTGGATCACACTGACTCACATGATAAACATGATGGCTTACATTTTAAAACCTTCCATGGAGATAGCATTAAGGGTTAAACACTTGCATCAAAATAACGAAAGAACTTCATTGGAATATGTTAAACTTTATACCATTAAATTGACTGACCCCAACTTAATTTCACATTTTCAATGATTACCTTCCCTCCCTAGAACCCAACGTCAAATTCCAAGACATGTCCCATTTTCACTATGCTTGGTTAATGTTCAGTTTCAGTGCCCATTTCACAGCCCCATCCCTCCTTCGCTGTGAAAGGTGATCTTATAGAGGTGGACATTAAAGGGACTGCAGAATACCAGCTAATGCAAGTCACCAGATCTCTTCCCGAATCCCACATCACTGAAATTTGGTTTAATCATAGCAAATGGGTGTACAATAGTTAAGGGTTATAGAAAGGTTAATCTAGAATAGTACTTTAAATTGAGAGCAATTCATAGGTTCGAACTAGTAGAAGGCAAATTCAGGATGGATTACCTAAAGATTCCTCTTCACACAGAGACTTGGTAGACTCCGAAATAGAGCAATGGAGGTGAAAGTCCTGGGAACATTGAAGGAACATTGAGATACTGTCATGAGGGAATGCAGCTTCATTCTGCAAGGATGAAATAAGAGGGGCTAATTGGCTTTCCTCATTGATAACTACCTTGTCAATTCTGGCTTGATGTTATCTACAATGTCTGCCAGCTGTTTATTTCTAAATTCTGGGAACAGCGAAGTGGTCACTGATATACGTGTGAAGTGTTAATGAAATGGAAAGTTAAGGGAGGGGGGTTGAAATCTGCATCCAGAGTTGAGAGGGAGAATACAATAGGGATGAACAACTTTGTTTGATTTGAATGGAGTACCCAGATCCAGAGGCCACAGACTAAAATGAACAAAGCTCTGGTGAGGCTGGAGACTAGACTTGTTTTTTCCACAACGTTAGAGATAAAGTAAAGAACCTGTGCTGAGAAAAAAAACATTAAAATCTTGAAATTAAAACTAAAGTGAACTGAGCTACTAAGATGAACACTAATAAACCCAATAAGGAATTTAGGAGAAACATCTTTACCCAGAGAGCAGTGAGAATGTGGAACTCACTGCCACAGGGAGTAGTTGGAGTTGAATAGTGTTGATACAGTTAAGGGGGAGCTGGATAAGCACATGAGGGAGAGAGGAATATGCTGATGGGTTGAGCTAATGTAAGGTTGGGAGGAGGCACGTGGGAGAGGAAGAATTGGTGTTGGATGGATCTGTTGGCTGAATAGCCTGTGTCTGTGCTGTGCATTTAATGTAGCCTGAGGCATTTCTGAATGAACAAGACCCCCTGGAGAGGGCATGGCATTCAGTATAATCAGAGTTGAACTGTCCTCTCGCAGAATGCATCCAAAGGCTGCCAACATTGTGAAATCTATGAAGAGAAACCTGCGACAAAATTTCTAAGCAATTTGAAGACATTTATGCAGTATCACAACAAAAATGGATGTCTACCACAATAGTGAAGGACATTTCAAAAGCACTTCATTGGCTGTAAAACGCTTTGGACATCTTGAGGTTGTGACAGGCGTTATAGAACTCCTTCCTTTCTTCCCATAATAAATGCGAATGGATTTAAGCAAGGAGATGGGTTTTCTGGTGGACTATGCGACCAGTGAAGAGATGGAACATTCTAGAAAGGAGAATTTGGCAGTGACCCCTGTATATGAATATTGAGTAAGTATGAACTTTCTCAACAGTCTAATGAAAAATTGGAGTTATTCTTTGTTCTAGTATTAAATACCGTACCTCCACACGCTGGGGGTTACGTTTCACAATGGGGATGTTACAGGTTGCTGCCAACTCCAGTATAAATCTTATTAAGAATATAAAAAATAGGAGTACACCCAGCATGGTAGCATCATAGTTATGCTGTTGGACTAGTAATCCAGAGGCCTGAATTAATGATCCTAAAATATGAGTTCAAATTCCACCATGGTAACTGAGGGGAATTTAATTTCAGTTAATAAAATCAAATTTATCTGGAATTAAGAACTAGCGTTGGCAATAATGACCACAAAAAATACCAGGCTGTCATTAAAAACCCACCTAGCTCACAAATGTCCCTTAGTGAATTAAATCTGCCGTCCTTACCCAGCCTGGCCTACATGTGACTCCAGACTCACAGCGGTGTGGTTGACTCCTAGCTGCCCTCTGAAATGGCCGAGCAAGTTGTACCCGAGGAGGTGGCTCACCACCCCCTTCTCCAGGGCAATTAAGAAGGGGCAATGAATGCTGGCCCAGCCAGCGATGCTCAAATCCCGTGAACGAGTAGAAAAAAATGGGGGGTTAGGCCTATACGACCCTTTGAAACAGGCCTGACATCCAATTGGATCACAGCTGATTTCCTCCCTCAATTCCAATTTTCTGCCCTATCCTTTGATTCCATTTTAAACGGCGCAGAAAGTGGGTGTCTCATTGAAAGCAGGTTGCAAATGGTTACAAGGCGTGGGCAGATAAATCTCAAAGTAAAACTGTTAATGACCTCTGTGGCAGAAAGCCACATGAAAGTTATTTGTTTTGGCTGCTTTGGCGGACATGCCGTTTCCTTCCTGTGTATATTGTGAGCTACTGCATGAAACAAAATCATCTTTCAAGACTTTATATGTTTGAAGGGCGTAACTAACTACAGATTGCACTTCAGTCGCTGTTACCCAGCTACGAGTAAGCGATCTGCCGAATAGCCCAGTGACAGTTACTGAATGTAAGGACGCCCTTCTAAAACAAGGCGGCAATGGAGTTGGGAGAGAGACTTTACAAAGTCACTCTTCAGATGTGCAACTACGTTGTGGCGATAAGGAATGTTGATGTGGCAAGTCAACAGTGGAAAGTTTTGACATAAAGGAATGATTAAAAATCATCACCACGGGAAGTAAGATTTATGGGGACAGGAGGAGGCCATTCGGTCCCTTGAGCCTGTTCCAATGTTCAATGAGGGGGTCATGGCTGGTCACGACATTGCCCACCTTGGCTCCATAATGCCTCAATCCTCTTGTCTAGCAAAAGCCTATCAATCTTAGATTTAAAATGACTAATTGAGCTAGCATATACTTCTACCAGACTTTGTGTGATGAAGTAGTTTCTCCTTTTTCCCCTGAATGGCCTGGTTGTTTTTAAGGTTGTGACTTCTTATCCTAGACTGCCCCCCGCAGCAGAACAAGTTTCCCTCTATCTACCCTATAAAAACGCCCCTTAGCTTTCTTTATTACAGGCAAGAAACGCACGTTTTTTTAATAATTCATTTCAATCTCTACATTAGCTTCAGATACCTGTATGGTTAGATTCTCTCCAGCTAAATTTGAGTTGTATTCGGAAAGACAAGGTTGAACGCTGGCACAGTGCTGGTGCTCGCTGGTGCTAGAGCAATTGAAAGTGCATCAGTTCACGTGTATATTGGCCCACTAACATGTGACCAATATAATTACACCAACTGACAATACTGGGGAAAGAGTTTCACCAAACCCCCCCCAATGATGTTGCTGGATGTAGAGATCGAAATAATTCCTTTTGTGCATGACAGTGACTTTCACACCGAGTGATTCTTGATGAATGAGACCAGTTAGTGAGCAGAAAATTGGTTTTTCAACTGCACCTTGGAAACCAGTTATGTTTATGATTATGTTCTAGTTGTCACCAGTTCAGTTTTTTTTGTGTGATGGCAGTGTAGTGGTGATGTCACTAGACTAGTAAACCAGAGGCCCAGGTTACTTCCACCAGGGAGTAGATGCGGGCATGGGTTCAAATCTCACCACAGCAGCTGGTGGATGTTAAATTTAATTGATAAACCTGGAATATAAAGCTAGCCTCACTAACATTCTTTAGGGAAGGAAGCCTGACACCCCTCCCCCACACAACAATGTGGTTGCCTCTTAACTGCCCTCTGAAATGACCTAGCAAGCCACTCAGTTCAAGAGCAATTAGGGATGGGCAACAAATGCTGGCCTTGCCAGTGATGTCCACATCCCGTGAAAGAGCAAATGAAAAAAGGTAAAAAATTCCTCTCCAAGTGCACTTATAGAGTACATATGAAATAGGAAGAAGCAGGCCATTCAGCCCCTCAAGCCTTCTCTGCTGACCTGTTTGTGTTTCGAGTTCCACATTCCCACCTAACCCCAGTAACCTTTGATCCCCTTGCCTAACAAGAATCTATCTACCTCTGCCTTAAAAATATTCAGTAACCCCCACCTCCACCACCTTCTGAGGCAGAGAGTTCCAAAGTCACACAACCCTCGGAGAGAAAATATTTCTCCTCATCTCTGTCCTAAAAGGGCGACCCCTAATTTTAAAACAGTGCCCCCTAGTTCTGGACTCACCCACAAGAGGAAACATCCTTTCCATGTCCACCTTGTTGAGACCATTCAGGATCTTATATACTTCAATCAAATCACCCCTCACTCTTCTAAACTCCAGTGGAAACAAGCCCAGTCTGACTAACCTTTCCTCATAAGACAACCCACTCATTCCAGGAATCAATCTAATAAACCTCCTCTGAACTGCCTCCAATGCATTTACATCATTCCTTAAATAAGGAGACCAAAACTGCTCACAGTATTCGAGATGCGGTCTCACCAAAGCCCTGTATAACTGAAGCATAACATCCTTAACTTTATGTTTAATTCCTCTCATGATAAACAATAGCATTCCATTAGCCTTCTTAACTACTTGCTGTACCTGACTCATGCACGAGAACACCAAGATCCCTCTGGCACCTCGGAATTCTGCAGTCATTTTCCGTTTAAGTAATACTCTGCATTTATATCCTTCCTGCCAAAGTGAACAACTTCACATTTTCCCACATTATACTCCATCTGCCGGCATTTTGCCCACTCACTCAACTTGTCTATATCCATCCGCAAACACCTTATTTCTTCACAACGTACTTTCCTACCTATCTTCGTGTTGTCTGCAAATTTAGCTCCCGTGGGCAGGGTTTTCCGGTCAGTGAGCAGGATTGGGGCCTGCTAACCGACGCCTAAAATGACACGGGGATAGGTTGGGTGTGCATCCCGATGTCACCCCGCGTCATTTAGGCTTTCAGCTCGGCAGCCGCTGAACTATCAATGGCCTATTAAGGCCAATAAAAAACTAATTAACTGGATGGATGGACCTGCCCATCCAACCCAGGAGCCCAGAATGGCCTTGGAAGAAGCATGAAACCTCATCCGCGGGCGGGATGAGGGTTAATGGGGGCTTTTAAATGTCTATCAAATGTTTAACTAAAAGTTAAGGACGTGTCCCAACTCATGTGGCAGTGTCACATGAGGGGACAGGCCAGGGAAATTTTTTAATTACCTTTCTGCCAACCTTTGAATGGGAGCCGATCTCCCTGAGGCGGCACTTAGCCTCAGGGAGACCTGTGCGCTCTGTCGCCCACATGCGTGAAAGAGCGCACTCCCGGCTGTGAGGGAATCTCTCCCCCCACCTCCCGCCCACACAAGGAGCGCACAGAGCTTCCTGGCGGACGTCACGCTGGGTGGGCCTTAATTGGCCCGTCCACGTAATATGGTGGCGCGCCCCACAACCGCCCCCCACCATGAGGGGAAAATGTTCCCCCATGCCATCGTTCCCCTCATCTAAGTCATTGATATAAATCGGTAAAAGTTGAGGCCCCAGTACGGATTCCACATGTCACATCCTGCCAACCAGAAAAAGACCCATTTATGCATACTCTCTGTTTTCTGCCAGCCAGCCAATCTTCTGCCCAGGCTAATATGTTGCCCAACACCATGAGCTTTTATTTTCCGCAATAACCTTTGATGTGGCACCTTCTGGAAATCCAATACATCCACTGCACATGTTACTCCTTCAAAGAACCGTAATAAATTGGTTAAACATGAAGAAAAATTTCCCCCCCCCACCATTAGGGGGGGGAAGTGAGGGAGCGGGCACGGGCGGGTGCGCCTCCAAGGGGCACGCTGCCATTTTACATGGGCGGGCCAATTAAGACCCACCCAGCGTGACATCCGGTCAGAAGCGCTGTGCCCTTCTTGTGCGGGCGGGGGGGGGATTCCCTGAGCTGGGAGTGCGCTCTTTCATGCACGTGCGCGACAGAGCGCACAGATCTCCCCGAGGCTAAGTGCTGCCTCAGGGAGATTGGCTCGGGATTAAAATTTTTAAGACAAATGATAAAAAAAATCTCCCTGACACGTTCCCTCATGTGACACTGTCAGATGAGTTGGGACATGCCCATCACTTTTATGGAAATATTTAATTAAAATTTAAATGCCTTCATGGAACCTCATCCCGCCCGTGGATGAGGTTTGATGCTTTTTCAGAAGCCCACCAGGGCTCCCGGCCTGCCCGCCAACCTTAAGGTCGGACGGGCAGGTCCATTAATGACTTTAATTCGTTTTTCAATGGGCCCCTGCTAGCCTGAAAATGGTTCCACCCGACGTCATCTCGCGTCATTTTACGCGTCAGCGAGTGGGCCCCGCCCCCACTCGCCAACCGGAAGATGCTGCCCCATGATTTCCCTTTCACAAAACCACACTGACTCTTCCTGATTACCTTGAGCTGTTCTAAGCGCCCAACTATAACCTCCTTAACGACCGATTCTAACACCTTCCTCACGACACACGTCAGGCTAACTGGCCTATAAGTTTCCTGTTTCGTGCTCCCTCCCTTCTTGAATGGAGGGGTTATATTTGCTACTTTCCAGTCTGATAGAACCTTTCCAGAATCTAGGGAATTTTGGAAAATTAACACTAACACATCCACTTCCTCATTAGTCACCTCTTTCAAGACCCGAGGATGAAATCCATCAGCACCTGGAGACTTGTCAGCCTGCAGCTCCATCAGTTTACTCAGTACCACCTCCCGAGTGATTGTAATTTCACCCAAGTTCCCCCCTCCCTTCCATCTACTGATTTGCAGCTATTACTGGAATGTTTTTTGTATTCTCTTTGGTGAAGACAGAAGCAAAACATTTGTTCATTTCACCCACCATTTCCTTATTATCTACTTTAACTCCCCTTTCTCACCCTCTAGAGGACCAACATTCACTTTACTTATTCTTTCCCTGTTTAAATACTTGTAGAAACTCTTGCTCTCCGTTTTTGCATTTCTAGCTAGCTTCCTCTAAAACTCTAATTTCTTCCTCCTGATGAACCTTTTAGTCATTCTCTGCCGTTCTTTATCTTCTGACCAATCATCTGACCTGCCACTCATCTTTGCGCAGTTGTATGCTTTTTCCTTTAAGTCTGATGCTTTCATGAACTACTTTAGTTAACCATGGATGGTGGGTCCTCCCTTCAGAATTTTTCTTTATAGTAGGAATGTACTTATTCTGAAATATCCCTTTAAATGTCTGCCACGGTTTCGCTATTGATCTATCCTCTAGTCTAGTTTCCCAGTTCACTTCAGTTAGCTCAGATTTCACGCCCACACAGTTGCCCTTATTTAAGGTTAAAATATTAATCTTAGACCCACTCTTTTCCCTTTCAAACTGGGTGTGAAATTCAATCATATTGTGGTTGCTGCCTTTACTCTGAGATCATTAATTAATCCTGTCACATTACACAATACCAAGTCTAATATAACCTGCTCTCTGGTCGGTTCCAGAACATGCTCTCTAAGAAACTATCTCAAAAGCATTCTATAAATTCCTCATCCAGGCTGCTACTGCCAATCTGATTTTTTTTCCAGTTTATATCACCCATTAGATTAACATCACCCATGATTATTGCCTTCCCTTTATCACAAGCACACAATATTTCTTCTTGAATACTTTGTCCTACACTGTGGCTACATTGTTAAGGAGCCTGTAAACCACTCCTACTAGTGAACATGCCAAGGTTCTTTAGCGTGCTGTAGGCTTTGAGTCAGAAGTTCCTAGGTTCAAGCCTGTCTTCTGGACTTGAGCCTACAATCTAGGTTAAGCCTCCGGTGTAGTACTGACTAGATGCTGACCTTCAGACAAGATTTCAATCTCTGGCCCTGTCTCTTCAGATGGACCCAAAACATCCCACGGTTTCTATTTGTAAAAGAGCAGGGAATTCTTCTGACATTATGACCAAAATTCTACCCTCAATCACCACCCAAAGCAAATTAGCTAAACACAGATTTCATTATCGTTTGTGGGAGCTTGCTGTGCAGAAATGGCTGCCATGTTTGTCTACTGTCATTGCATCTCCCTGCAAGGAATGGGGCTTGGAAATGTTTCTGGCTAATGTGATCAGCTGCTAGAGAGATGCAAGTCTCTTTCTCTCTGGAACATTTTGCTGACCCCCATCTATGGCAGAGTCAGAGATGTTAAGGTGGTTAACCAAATATTGTGTGTGTGTGTAGGGATGGGTGTGGGTGGGTGTGGGTGTGTGTGTGTGTAGGGGTGTGTGTGTGTGTAGGGGTGTGTGTGTGTGTAGGGGTGTGTGTGTGTGTAGGGGTGTGTGTGTGTGTGTGGGGGTGTGTGTGTGTAGGGGTGTGTGTGTGTAGGGGTGTGTGTGTGTAGGGGTGTGTGTGTGTAGGGGTGTGTGTGTGTAGGGGTGTGTGTGTGTAGGGGGGTGTGTGTGTAGGGGGATGTGTGTGTAGGGGGGTGTGTGTTTAGGGGGGTGTGTGTAGGGATGTATGTGTGTAGGGATGTGTGTGTGTAGGGATGTGTGTGTGTAAGGATGTGTGTGTGTGTAAGGATGTGTGTGTGTGTAGGGGTGTGTGTGTGTAGGGGTGTGTGTGTGTAGGGGTGTGTGTGTGTGTGTGTGTGTATGTAGGGGCATGTGTATGTAGGGGCATGTGTGTGTAGGGGCATGTGTGTGTAGGGGCATGTGTGTGTAGGGGCATGTGTGTGTAGGGTGTGTGTGTGTAGGGTGTGTGTGTGTAGGGTGTGTGTGTGTTTAGGAGTGTATGTGTGTAGCAGGTGTGTAGGGGTGTGTGTATGTAGGGGTGTGTGTGTATAGGGACATGTTTGTGTAGGGGGTGTGTGTGTGTGTAGCAGGTGTGTGTGGGTGTGTGTAGGGGTGTGCATGAATGTGTGCGTAGAGGTGTGTGGTTGTGTAGGTGTATAGGTGTAGTGGTTGACTACATACTTGCTGGAGCAAGTAACCTCAAGGTGAATACCATTGGCTACACTTCTTAGGGTTTCATTGTAGAGGCTTTGCCCCATAGTTTGTGTGGAGTGTAAGCTGATAATGGCAGGCCAAGTGAATAGGTTGTAGACCTTAGAGAGCGACAGGACCAACAGTCTACCTACTTAATCACTGTGATTTAAGGATTAAGAAATGAATAATGAGGATAACATAAAGTCAGACCGGACACAGAAAGAGGGGGAAGGGGGGATTGGATTAAGAGAGAGAAAAACAGATAGGGAAAGGAAACAATGTCAAGCTTAAAATTTGATATTTTCTAAAACCTCTACCCACAATTAAGTGCCAGAAGGAATGAGACTCCATAATTTAAATTCTTCACTTTCTAGGCCAGAGAGGTTATTTGGTAGTCATTAACAATTATCCCAACATTAAAAGACTATTAATTCAAAGGAAAAAGTACCACAGATGGCAGGGGAGGCAGCAGTGTAGTGATACTGTCGCTAGACTAGTAACCCAGAGGCCCAGGCCAATGTTTTGGGAACTTGGGTTCAATCCCACCACAGGAGCAAGTGGAATTTAACTTCAATTAATAAATGTGGAATTGAAAGCTAGTCTTAGTAATGCTGACTATGAAACCAGTGTCGATTGTTGTAAAAACCCATCGGGTTCATTAATGCTTTTTAGGAAAGGAAATCTGTGCTGGTCTTACCTGCTCTGGCCTACACGTGACTCCAGACCCACAGCAATGCTAAAATGGCCTAGCCATTTTCAAGGGCAATTTGGGATGGGCAGCGAATGCTGGTCTCGCCAGTGATGCCCGCACCCCGTGAAAGAATAAAGAAACAAAAATGCTGAAAATTTGAAACATGAGCAGAAAATATTTTTCTTTCTGGAACAACTATGAACCAAACCTTCTATTACACATTAAAGAGGGACATTTGTGCTTCACAGTTGTCGTCTGAGGCAAACCTAAAATCCCGGACCTTACCCGTGAGGGTGATCATTTTGTGTGCTCAGCAATAACGTGCTCCTGTGGCCAAGTTCAATTCCTGTTTCACCAGATGGGCTGCTGCTGACATGTTTATTGATTATTCTATCTGCATTTTTCCAGTTTGTCAGATTCTTTGCATTGGTTGACATTAGGAAACATGCCTAGGCAAAAAAATTAAGCAGCGGAACAGCGTGCATGCATCTAACTGAGGCCAACTGGATCAGTAACCTCTGTCTCATAACATCAGCAGGTCCACTTCCCAGCTACCCCTTAGCTAGTATTTTTCAAATATGTTCATTAGATTCGGGTACCGATCGCAAAGTCAATATTTATTACCCGTTCCTCGTTGCCCTTGAGGAGGTGGTGTGGAGCCTGTGCGAGAGAGTGGGCCGGGCTGCTAATTCCCTGGAGTTCAGAAGAATGAGAGGTGATCTCATTAAAATTCTGAATGGGCTTCACAAGGTGGGTAGCGAGAAAATGACTCCCCTGGTCGGGGAATTGGAACCCTCAGTCACAGTCTCAGGATAAGGGGTCAGCCACTTAGGATAGAGAGGACAAGAGAGCTCTTCATTCAAAGGATGATAAATCTTTGGAATTCTGTACCCCTGCGAATGCTAGTTGCTCAGCCATTGAGTTTCTGAGGGGAGGTGGTGGTAATGGTAATGTAACTGGACTACTAACCCAGAGGCCCAGGCTAATGCTCTGGGGACATGGGTTCAAATCCTACCAATGGCCGCTGGTGCAATTTAAATTCAATTAATAAATCTGGAAGCTAGTCTCAGTAATGGTGACCATGAAACTAGCATTGATTGTTATAATGCCCTTTAGGGAAAGGATTCTGCTGTCCTTACCTGGTCTGGCCTACATGTGACTCCAAACCCACAACAATGTGGTTGGCTCTTAAACTTCCCTCTGAAATGGCCTAGCCAGGCACTCAGTTTAGGGGTAATTAGGGATGGGTAACAAATGCTGGCCTTGCCAGCAATGCCCACATCCCACGAAAGACTAAGTTAAAAAAAACTGTTGATAGATGTTTGGATGCTGAGGGGAATTAATGAATATGAGGATAGTGTAATAGGGTGGAGCTGAGCTAGATTACGTTTGGGACAAGTTTAATGGGCCAAATGGCCCACTCTAGCTCCTAATATTCTAGCACCGCTGCAGTCCATCCAGCCCGAAAACTGTGATTCTCTCCCTCCACCTTTTCTTCAGTATTTCACATCTTTGAGTGACAGATCTACTAAATGTGAAATTGCAGGTCAAGGTCTTCAGGAGGTCTTGGCCAGTTTAGAGCAGATATGCACACAGAGCAACAGGAGGGTCAGGAAAACCAGCCCACTGTACCTGCTCTGCCTGTGTGTTAACCCTGACGGTTTTACCTCTTTGAAGCCCCCAATCCGCACCCATATCCCTTAAAATCTCAACTTCCTAGGTAATGAATTAACACTGCCCACCTTGAAGCGCACAGTTAAATACTTCCATGCCCATTGACTATGTATCATGAGGGCATTCATCAAGGCTGGGAATTCCCTCAGGCATGTTCTTGTTTTACCATTGCAGCTGTCAGAACACAAGGAAGGCAACTCAATACCCTTCAAGCAGAACCAAGTATTAACTGCAAGGATGTTTATTGCCACAGTAACATATATCCCTGGCGCTGCAGGGGAATCCGCCAGCATCATGGCTGAGGTGCCTCTGAAATGTTTTTCTTTAACAGCTAACTTTGCTACCTATAATCTGACCATCTCTTCATGCCCTTCCCTGTCATCTTTATCTTCTAGCCTTTGCTGACACTTGGCATTAATCATGGCCAAAAAACAGCACGGCATATTGTCAAAGTCCCACTGATACACCCTGTTGTGTAATAATAGACTGGGTGAAAACAAACAAAGCTGCTTATGGCACAGAAGTTAAATTAAAAATGGCTGTGGCTTCTGGTCAGCATCTGGACTGCTCGAGGGGCGCGGCAGACTTGGAGATGCAAATGGGATATTATCCTTTTAATTCTGGCCAGGAAGCTTTGTAAAACTGCAGACGCAAAGCTCCAGAATAATTTCCACAAATGCTGACACCCCAGTTTTTGGGAATGCTTACTAGAACTTCCTCATTCTTTGGTGTTATCCAAGCCTTACAACTTCTCAACACTTTCCAGGCTCCAGCGAGAAGGGAGGGAATCAGGAGGTTTCCTTATTTTTTAAAACATCAAAACGCTGCAAAGAGGAGGCTTGACAGAGGTGTTGGGAATATTGAAGGGTTTTGGACAAGTAAATAAGGCAAACGTAGGGAAACTATTTTTTTTAACACAGTGAGTGTTGTGATTGGGACTGGGATGCGGATTGGGATTGGGATGGGGATTGGGATGGGGATGGGGATGGGGATGGGGATGGGGATGGGGATGGGGATGGGGATGGGGATGGGGATGGGGATGGGGATGGGGATTGGGATTGGGATGGGGATGGGGATGGGGATGGGGATGGGGATTGGGATGGGGATGGGGATTGGGATTGGCACTCTCTCTGGCCTGAGTTTTCAGCTCGGCGGGTGGGCGTGATTGGCAAGCCCGGGATTGGCCGGGAAACAGATCGCCAACCGTGATTGGCCCCCCCCCGACCACGATCTCATGCTGGCTGGCCAATTAACGGGCAGCCAGCATGAAACAGGCGGCGAGGAGCTCAGCGTCGCCAGGATGGTGGGGGGGCGATAAGAGAGCGGGCAATGACGTCAACTAGGGCGCGGGCGAGCGCTGACAGGTGGCTTCCTGAAGGCGGAGAGCTGCCTCAGGGAGCTGAAGGCCCGAAACCCAGGAAATAAAGCTTCCAAAATCAGGAAAACAATGTCCAAGCATCAGGTACCTGAACATATAGATGATAAAAATGCTGTCCACAGATTTCTATTTTTATTTCATTTAATGACGGAAACCTCATCCTGCCCTTGGACGAGGTTTCATGAAAAATGTAAAGGCCGCCTGGCCGATTCGCCCGTCCGCCAACCCTAAGGTTGGACGGGCTACGTAGAACGACAAACAATTGCGCCATTGACCTCATAACTGTCCGCGGGTACGCGCCCGCCGACCGAAATATTGCGCGAGCGCGGGATGACATCGGGACACTTGCCCAACATCATCTCGTGCGATTTCCTGCCCGATCAGGTCAGGCACGCACCTGCCCGGTCAGCATTAAAATTCAGCCCCCTGAATGGGCAGTGGAATCCGATTCAATGGGAAGTTTCAAAAGGAAATTGGATAAATACCTGAAGGGGGAATTTACAGGACTGCGCGGGGAAAGAGCAGAGGAGTGGGATCCATTCAGATGGCACTACCAAAGGGTCAGCACAAACATGATGAGCTGAATGGCCTCCTTCTGTGCTGACAGCATTGCGCGATCCTATACAATGGGGAACATAAATATTTGGGAAACTGTGCTTTTAACAGAGACTAGAGAACGAAGGATAAACTGCAGCCGGGACTGAATTTCTGTCAAAAGCAAATCTAATGAGGCTAACACTCAACAAAACTAATAGTCCACATGGACCATGTCCAACCCAATATGGCAGAGAGACGGTTAGCTTTGTTGATATCTTAGGAAGCCAAGGAGAAACATAGAAACATAGGGCAGAATTTTCCCCCCACCGGTGGGGCGAGTTCAGGAGCAGACGTGTGGTGGCACACCTCCGATTGGTGCCCCCAACGTGGGTGGGCCAATTAAGGCCCACCCAGCATGACATCTGCAAGAAAGCGCTCCCTGTGCGGGTGGTGGGGGGGGGTGGGGATTCCCTGAGCTGAGCGTGCACTATTTCGTGAATGCGCATGAAAGAGCGACTCATCTCCCTGAGGCTAAGTGTAAAAAAATTCTCTGACATGTCCCCTCGTGTGACATTGTCACGTGAGTCGGGACATGTCCATCACTTTCAGTTACACTTTTAATAAATATTTAAAAACCCACATGAAACCTCATCCCGCCCGTGGATGAGGTTTGATGCTTTTTCTATTCCCCGCCAGGGCTCCCGGCCCCTACCCGCCAACCTTAAGGTTGGACGGGCAGGTCCATTAATGACCTTAAGTACTTTGTCAATGGCCTCCATTAGCCATTGACAGGTCGGTGGGCTCACAGCTGATTCTGCTGAGCCCCCGCCTACCTGAAAATTGAAATGAGGCGCGGTGACGTCGGGAGTTCCGCCCAATGTCATCCCGCGTCATTTTACCCGTCGGTGAGTGGGGCCCGCCCCCAACTCGCCAACCGGGAAATCCTGCCCATAGAAAATAGGAGCAGGAGTAGGCCATTCGCCCCTTTGAGCCTGTACCAGCATTTAATATGATCATGGCTGATCCTCTAACTCAACGCCATATTCCCACTTTCTCTCCATACCCTTTGACGCCCCTTTCTTGAATATACTCAGTGACCCGGCCTCCACAGCTTCTGTGGTAGAGAATTCCACAGGTTGACCACCCTCTGATTGAAGAAATTTTTCCTCGTCTTCGTCCTAAATGGTCTACCCCGTATCCTGAGACTGTGGCCCCTGGTTCTAGACTCCCCAACCAGGGGCATCATCCTCCCTGCATCCAGTCTGTCTAGCCCTGTTAGAAATTTATGCATTTCAATCAGAGCCCTTCTCATTCTTCTAAACTCTAGTGAATAGAGGCCCAGTCGAACCAATCTCCCCTCATACAACAGTCCTGTCATCCCTGGTATCAGCCTAGTGAACCTTCGCTGCACTCCCTCTATGGCAAGTATATCCTTTCTTAGGTAGAGAGACCAAAACTGCACACAATACTCCAGGTGTGGTCTCACCAAGGCCCTGTATAACTGCAGTAAGACATCCCTACTTCTGAACTCAGATCCTCTTGCAATGACGACCAACATACCATTTGCCTTCCTAACTGCTTAGCTGCACCTGCCTGTTTACTTTCATTGACTGGTGTACAAGGACACCCAGATCCCTTTGTACATCCACATTTCCCAATATATCACCATTTAAACAATACTCTGCCTTTCTGTTTTTCACAGTGAAGTGTACAACTTCACATTTATCCACGTTATACTGCATCTGCCATGTGTTTGCCCACACACACAACTTGTCTAAATCGCCCTGAAGCCTCCTTGCATCCTCCTCACATCTCACAACCCCGCCCAGTTTTGTGTCGTCGGCAAACTTAGATATATTGCATTTGGTTCCTTCATCCAAGTCATTTATATATATATCGTGAATGGCTGGGGCCCAAGCACTGATCCCTGCGGCTCGCCACTAGTCACTATCTGTCACCAGGAAATAGACCCATTTATTCCCACTCTCTGTTTCCAGTCTGTCAACCAATTCTCAATCCATGCCAGTATATTACCCCCGATCCCATGTGCTTTAATTTTGCCCATGAGCCTCTTATGTGGGACCTTATCAAAAGCCTTCTTGAAATCCAAATACACCACATCCACTGGTTCTCCCTTATCTATTCTACTAGTTAAATCCTCACAAAACTCCAGTAGATTACTTAAGCATGATTTCCCTTTCATAAACCCATGCTGACTTTGTCTAATCCCATTAATGCTTTCCAAGTGTTTTGTTACCACATCTTTTATAATAGACTCTAGCATTTTCCCCAGGACTGATGTTAGGATAACTGGTCTGTAATTCTCTGTTTTTACCTCTGCCTCCTTTTTTAAATAGTGGGGTTACATTTGCCACCCTCCAATCTGTAGGAACTGCTCCAGAGTCTATAGAATTTTGGAAGATGACCACCAATGCATCCAATATTTCCAGGGCCACTTCCTTTAGTACTCTGGGATGTAGATTATCAGGCCCTGGGGATTTTTCAGCCTTTAACCCCATTAATTTCTCGAGCACCATTTTTTTACTCATACTGATTTTCTTCAATTCCTCCCTCTCACTAGACACTTGGTTCCCTAATATTCCTGGGAAATTATTTGTGTCCTCTTCTGTGAAGACAGAACCAAAATATGTGTTCAATTCTTCTGCCATTTCTTTGTTCCCCATTATTATTTCCCCCATTTCTGACTGTAAGAGACCTACATTTGTCTTCATTAACCTCTTTCTCTTCACATATTTATAGAAGCTTTTACAGTCAGTTTTTATGTTCCTTGCAAGTTTACTCTCATCTACTCCATTTTCCCCTTTCTGATCAATCTTTTTGTCCACTTTTGCTGAATTCTAAACTGCTCCCAATCCTCAGACTTGCTGCTTTTTCTGGCAATTTTATATATGTCTCCTCTTTGGATCAAATACTATCCCTAATTTCTTTTGTAATCCATGGTTGAGTCACCTTTCTTGTTTTATTTTTGTGCCAGACAGGAATGAATAATTGTTGTAATTCATGCATACATTCCTTAAATGTTAGCCATTGCCTATCCACTGTCAACCCTTTAGTAAGGTTCCCCAATCCATCATTGCCAACCCGCGCCTCATACCCTCGTTCCCTTTATTTAGATTCAGGACCCTAGTTTCTGATTCAACTTCTTCACTCTCCATCCTAATGAGCAATTCTATCATTTTATGGTCGCTCTTCCCCAAGGGACCCCGCACAACAAGATTGTTAATTAATCCTTTCTCATTGCACAATACCCAGTCTGAGATAGCCTGCTCTCTAGTTGGTTCCTCAATGCATTGGTTTAAAAAGCCATCACGTACACACTCCAGGAAATCCTCCTCCACGGTATTATTGCTAGTTTGGTTTGTGCAATCTATATGCAGATTAAAGTCACCCATGATTACAGTTGTACCCTTATTGCATGCATCTCTAATTTCCTGCTTAATGCCCTATATGGAAAAGAAGGTCATAGATAAACCATTGTTGTCAGGCTTCCAGACGGCGCTGAGTTTCCTGGAAACCTCCCCCGCCCCATGCCCTTCCTTGCCAAAATTATCCCAGTCCATCTTGTGTCCCTCCACTTGTTGTTCTGAGTGGTGTGTGGGAGGAGCTGCATACTGTTGGCAAGGCAGAGCAAGGTTCTTCCAAGGGTCAATCTCAGTAGGGAGGGAGAGAGAGAGGAAGACTCCGTTTAAAATCATGAAGGGTTTAGATAGATTTTAAAAAGGCAAACTGTTACCAATGGCTGAAGAGGACACAGATTTAAGGCAATTGTCAAAAGAACCAGAGACGATTTTTATTCATTTAGCAGCTAGGATTTTGAATATGCTGCCTGTTAGGGTACAATGCTGGAACAGCTTTGTGACTCTCAATGTGATCTACAGTTATCTGATCTGAGTTTCTGCTTCTTCATTGCAGTCCTTTCAGCTGATCTGGATAGCAACATTGATGGGGATTTGCACAGCCTATTCTCCAAGTGGTAGCTGTGGAACAAGGTGAGCAACTAATCCAGTAAAACTATTAAGTGCATGTATTTTACATTCATGCCTCTCACTCCCCTCCATGCCTCCTTCCTCAGGTGCATAGCCTGCTCCTTCAGTTGTGTGTTGGAACACGGTGCACTTGTCTGCAATGACACTTGAGAAGCCCCAAAACAAAAACAGAATTACCTGGAAAAACTCAGCAGGTCTGGCAGCATCGGCGGAGAAGAAATCAGTTAACGTTTCGAGCCTTCATAGCCCTTCGGCAGAACTGAAGCATAGTTAGAAGAAGGGAGAAATATAAATTGGTATAAGGTTGGGGTGGGCAGGGGGGGGTGGAGAGAGAGACATTGAGGGTGTGGTGATTGTGGAGATGAGCAGATAATCAAAAGATGTCACAGACAAAAGGGTCAAAGAGGTGTTTTGTCTGAGAAAAGTACTAATTAAGAATGGAGGACAGGATATTCAAAGTACAGCTCTAGTAGGGGTGGGGTGGAAAGGCTAACAAGGTTTTAGTTTTAGATTTAAAAATAATGGAATTAGGTGGGAAAAGAAAAATCTATATAAATTATTGAAAAAAAAAGCGGTGGGGGGGGGAAGAAACGGAGTGGGGATGGGGGGAGGGGGAGTTTAAGATCTACAGTTGTTGAATTCAATATTCAGCCCGGAAGGCTGTAAAGTGCCTAGTCGGAAGATGAGGTGCTGTTCCTCCAGTTTGCGTTGGGCTTCACTGGAACAATGCAGCAAGCCAAGGACAGACATGTGGGCAAGAGAACAGGGTGGAGTGTTAAAATAGCAAGCGACAGGGAGGTTTGGGTCTTTCTTGCGGACAGACCGCAGGTGTTCCGCAAAACGGTCGCCCAGTTTGCGTTTGGTCTCTCCAATGTAGAGGAGACCGCATTGCGAGCAACGAATGCAGTAGACTAAGTTAGGGGAAATGCAAGTGAAATGCTGCTTCACTTGAAAGGAATGTTTGGGCCCTTGGACGGTGAGGAGAGAGGAAGTGAAGGGGCAGGTGTTGCATCTTCTGCGTGGGCATGGGGAGGTGCCATAAGTGGGGGTTGAGGAGTAGGGGGTGATGGAGGAGTGGACCAGGGTGTCCCGGAGGGAACGATCCCTACGGAATGCCGTCAGGGGGGGTGAAGGGAAGATGTGTTTGGTGGTGGTATCATGCTGGAGTTGGCGGAAATGGCGGAGGATGATCCTTTGAATGCGGAGGCTGGTGGGGTGATAAGTGAGGACAAGGGGGACCCTATCATGTTTCTGGGATCATCCTCCGCCATTTCCGCCAACTCCAGCATGATGCCACCACCAAACACATCTTCCCTTCACCCCCCCTGACGGCATTCCGTAGGGATCGTTCCCTCCGGGACACCCTGGTCCACTCCTCCATCACCCCCAACTCCTCAACCCCCACTTATGGCACCTCCCCATGCCCACGCAGAAGATGCAACACCTGCCCCTTCACTTCCTCTCTCCTCACCGTCCAAGGGCCCAAACATTCCTTTCAAGTGAAGCAGCATTTCACTTGCATTTCCCCTAACTTAGTCTACTGCATTCGTTGCTCCCAGTGCGGTCTCCTCTACATTGGAGAGACCAAACGCAAACTGGGCGACCGTTTTGCGGAACACCTGCGGTCTGTCCGCAAGAAAGACCCAAACCTCCCTGTCGCTTGCCATTTTAACACTCCACCCTGTTCTCTTGCCCACATGTCTGTCCTTGGCTTGCTGCATTGTTCCAGTGAAGCTCAACGCAAACTGGAGGAACAGCACCTCATCTTCCGACTAGGCACTTTACAGCCTTCCGGGCTGAATATTGAATTCAACAACTTTAGATCTTAAACTCCCCCTCCCCCCATCCCCACCCCGTTTCTTCCACCCCCCCGCTTTTTTTTCAATAATTTATATAGATTTTTCTTTCCCCACCTAATTCCATTATTTTTAAATCTAAAACTAAAACATTGTTAGCCTTTCCACCCCACCCCTACTAGAGCTGTACTTTGAATATCCTGTCCTCCATTCTTAATTAGCACTTTTCTCAGACAAAACACCTCTTTGACCCTTTTGTCTGTGACATCTTTTGATTATCTGCTCATCTCCACAATCACCACACCCCCAATGTCTCTCTCCCCCCCCCCATCCCCCCCCGCCCCCCCGCCTCCCAACCTTATACCAATTTATATTTCTCCCTTCTTCTAACTATGCTTCAGTTCTGCCGAAGGGCCATGAAGGCTCGAAACGTTAACTGATTTCTTCTCCGCCGATGCTGCCAGACCTGCTGAGTTTTTCCAGGTAATTCTGTTTTTGTTTTGGATTTCCAGCATCCGCAGTAGCTTTTAGCTTTTTGTTTTTATCTTGAGAAGCCCCATACCACCCAGGACAAAGCAGCCCACCCACCATCTTAAACCTTCACTCCCTCCGCCACTGAAGCATAGTGGCAGCAGTGTGCACGATATACAAGATGCACTGCAGCAACTCACTCCTTCGACAGCACCTTCCAAACCCATGACCTCTACCACTTAGAAGGGCAAGGGCAGCAGGCGCATGGTCTAGTCTTGAGCATTAGATTTAGACTCATACCTTGGGTCTGGACTTGAGCTTTGGACCTAGACTCACAGGTGAAGAGTTAGCCTTCAGTTACATTTAAGGAGGCTGGAACATCAGCCCAGTATTGAGTCATCTCCTTCAGGAGAGAAGAGAGATGAAATGAGTGGCCCGATTCTGATTATTGGTTAGACTTTTCTTTTATTCATTTATATGATGTAGGCTGGGCCAGCATTTATTGCCCAGCCCTGGAGAAGGTGGTGGTGAGCTGCCTTCTTGAACCGCTGCAGTCCATGCGGTGTAGGTACACCCACAGTGCTGTTAGGAAGGGAAGGAACTCTAGGATTTTAACCCAGCTGCCAGTACTTACTGTCAGTACTTAGAACCACAGCACAGTCAGGGGGCCATCTGAGGTCAACTCAAACCTTTTAGAAATGGAAAAACCTTAAAAATAATTAAAATTGGTCTCTCGTTGATCATTTTCACAGCTTGTGATTTGAGCTCATCCACTCCTTGTGGGGGAAATCGGATTGATCCAGGGAGTTTTGATTTTGTGAAAAGTGTTGGGGCTCCACAGATCATCCAGTTGTTGATGTCTCGTACCAACAACGAGTTTTCATCTTGATTCATCCCTGCTGCAAGTGACCAGCAACCAGCACTGGCCCCGAACCACACTTCAAACCACTGGGCAGCAAGAAGAGTTCAGCCGCTGGGATAACGAGGATGATTGAAGACTGTGTTTTCCATCACTGGTCAGGAGAGTCTCAGCTGTAACCTTTGCTGTTGACCCTGGAGGGTCATCGCTGCCTGAGCGGGAAGCGTTTTAGTCATCCACGTGTCAGCTTCGTGTGAATCCCGGTTTAATCGTTTCGAAGTTGCACCTTTGGATTTAAAAAAAGAATTAAATTAACCAGTAAGGGTACTACGCGTGTTCAAGATCGTGAAGAGATTTAATACAGTAAATGAGCAGAAACTGTTTCCAGTGACAGGATGATTGGCAAAAGAACAGGAAGCGGGAATGCAAAGGAACTGAAAGGACAAAGGGAACAGATTTACTACCCACCCCCCACAGTGGGTTTGTTGGTGGGAGGGCATTTATTCAGGTGGGAGGGTGGCAGGTGAGGACCCCAGTGTTGTCCCAGCTGCACTCTGGTAAAGTCGGTAGTGGGATGGCTCACTGCTATTTAAGGCTCTCATGGGCAATTCATGGCCATTTAAGAGCCTCATCCCACCACCACTGGTGTTAACCCAGCGGCAGACAGCAGGTTCGCCATGTGGTGAGCGCATGCTGGCTCCCGAGGGGGAAGCGGGGAGGAGAGTGCGCGGATCCCTCATTCAAAGACACTCAGTGCCCGATCGAGGGACTCCGCATCGGGAAGGGGTGAGCCTCTGAGAGCCAATTGCCCCCTGCCCTTGCTGTTGACAGCACTCTCCCATGATGCCCACCCCGTGGAGTCCCTTTCGCCATCGCTCACCCTGTGGTCTAGGATCCAGCGATAATCCTGGACCTCGGGTGGGTGCTGTACCAGCAGCGGCCACCGCCTCCCCCTCAATAGAGCTGCTGGCCTCTGATTGACCCGCAGCTCTTGGCGGGTGGGACCCCTGCCCCTGGGGTCCTTGATCCAGGGGAAGGCCCAACACTGTCGAGTTATGTGCCTGGATGGCACGTGATATGGTAGACCTCCTCCAAAAGAGACAATGCGCCACTCCCTCTGGCTCTCCAGCGGTGGGTCAGTCTCCCATCGCACCCATTAAACCCACCCAATAACTTCCAAAAGGGAATTGGATAAATTCTCCAGGGCAGGAAATTTTCAGAGCTTTGGGGAAAGACCAGGCAAGTGGGGCTAATTGAATAGCTCTTTCAAAGGGCCAGCACAGGGATGATGAGCCGAATGGCTTCCTTCTGTGCTGCACTGATTTCTGTCATCCAGAATCATAGACTGTTCCATCACAGGGACAGAGCATTCAGGTAATCAACATTGTGCTGGTGAGTGTCTGTCCATATCAGACCTTCACTCACTCCTTCTTGCTGCCTTAACTCTTCCATATTTCCTTAATTCAAGCAGTTCACAAATTCCTTTCTTCAAATAATTTCTCTCCCACCTACTGACGAGGCTTCCTGGCAAAGGAGAAAAGGTCTCAGCACTGGTGAACCAGGAATTGGGAGATTTATCAGCACAAAAAGTTGTCCTCGCAATTTCCCCATTATCATTGGGTTTGTTCACCGCGCGCAATAATTTAAGATGGTTAAACTGGGAGAGAAATTCTGTCTGGTAATTCACTCAGAAAATGAGAGGAAAACCATGGCACCTACTCTGAGTCAAATTCCTTTTCCTAAAGGGATCAACAGGAGGAATTTCAAAGAGTGACAGGTTGGAGAGACACTGCATAGGCACATCGGAGTGCGTTTGTCTGTGTGCGTTTGTCTGTGTGCGTTTGTCTGTGTGCGTTTGTCTGTGTGCGTTTGTCTGTGTGCGTTTGTCTGTGTGCGTGTTTGTGTTTCTGTGTTTGTGTTTGTGTGTGTGTGTAATAAGACCATAAGACCATACGACATAGGAGCAGAAGTAGGCCATTCAGCCCATCCAGTCTGCTCTGCCATTCAATGAAATCATGGCTGATCTGATAATCCTCAACTCCACATTCCTGCCTTTTCCCCATAACCCTTGATTCCCTTACTGATTAAAAATCTGTCTATCTCAACCTTGAATATACTTAATGACCCAGCCTCTACAGCCCTCTGGGGTAAAGAATTCCACATATTCACTAGCGTCTGAGAGAAGAAATTCCTCTTCACCTCTGTTTTAAATGGGCGTCCCCTTACTCTGAGATTATGCCCTTAGTTCTCGACTCTCCCACAAGGGGAAATAACCTCTCAGCATCTACCCTGTCAAGCCCCCTAAGAATCTCATATGTTTCAATAAGGTTGCCTCTCATTCTTCTAAACTCCAACGTGTACAGACCCAACCTACTCAACCTCTCCTCATAAGAAAATCCCTCCATATCCAGGATCAATCTAGTGAACCTTCTCTGGACTGCCTCCAATACCAGTATATCTTTCCTTAGATAAGAGGATCAAAATTGTTCACAGTAATAAAGGTGTGGTCCAACTAGTGCATTGTATAACTTTAGCAAGACTTCCTTATTTTTATACTCCATTCCCTTTGAAATAAAGGTCAACATTCCATTTGCCTCACCTATTACCTGTTGAACTTGTATGTTAGGTTTTTGGGATTCATGCATGAGGACTCCCAAATCCCTTTCTGCAGTCTTTCTCCATTTAAATAATATTCAGCTCCTCTATTCTTCCTGCCAAAGTGCATAGCCTCACATTTTCCCACATTATATTCCATCTGCCAAGTTCTTGCCCACTCACTCAACCCATCTATATCCCTCTGTAGATTCCTTGTGTCATCCCTACCACTTGCCTTCCCACCTATTTTTGTGTCATCCACAAACCTGGCGATAGTACATTCACTTCCCTCATCCAAGTCATTAACATATATTGTAAATAATTGAGGCCCCAGCACTGATCCCTGTGGCACCCCACTAGTTACAGGTTGCCATCCTGAAAATGCCCCCCTTATCCCAACTCTCTGTCTTCAATTAGTTAGCCAATCCTCTATCCATGCTAATATACTACATCCAACATCATGAGCTGTTATCTTATTAAGTAACCATGTGTGCGGTATCTTACAGACCGCCTTTTGGAAATCCAAATGTATTACGTCTACTGGTTCCCCTTTAGGCATGATTTCCCCTTCATGAAGCCATGCTGACTCTGCTTGATTAGATTATGTATTTCCAAATAATCTGCTACTACATCCTTTATAATAGACTCCAACATTTTCCCAATGGCAGATGTTAAGCTAACTGGCCTATAGTTACCTGTTTTTTGTCTCCCTCCCTTTTTGAATAAGGGTGTTACATTACAGTTTTCCCATCCTCTGGGACTTTTCCAGAGTCGAAGGATTCTTGGAAGATTACTACCAGTGCATCCACTATCTCTGTGGCTACTTCCTTTAATATCCTAGGATGCAACTCATCAGGTCCAGGGGACTTATCAGCCTTTATCTCCATTAGTTTCCCTAGTACTTTTTCTCTAATGTTAGTTATTGCATTTATTTCCTCTCCCCCCCCTCCAGCTTTTGCCCCTTGATTATTTAGTATTTCTGGAATGCTATTAGTATCTTCGACCTTGAAGACCAAAGCAAAGTATTTATTCAACTCCTCTGCCATTTCCTGGTTCCCCATTATTTTCCCAGCCTCATTCTCTAAGGGGCCTATGTTCACTTTGGCCTCTCTCTTCCTTTTTATATGTTTAAAGAACCTCTTACTGTCCATTTTTATATTATTTGCTAGTTTACCCTCAAAGTTTATTTTTTCTTTCTTTTTTATATTTTGGTCCTTTTGTTGGTTTTTAAAACTTTCCCAATCCTCTGGCTTACCACTAATCTTTGCCACATTGTATGTTTTTTCTTGTATGTATGTATGTGTGTGTCGGTGTGGGTGTGTGTGTGTTTGCTTGTGTGTGTTTGTGGGTGTGTGTTTCTGTGTGTGCAGGTGTGTGTGTGTGTGTGGGTGCCTATCTGTCTGTGTGCATGTGGGTATGTGCATATGGGTTTGTTTGACTGTGTGGGTGTGTTTGTCTGTGTGTGGGGATTGTGTTTGTCTGTGCGTGTCTGTGTGTTTGTCTGTGTGTTTGTGTGTGTGGGTATGTGTGTGGATATGTGTATGGGTATGTGTGTGCGCATGGGTGTGTGTTTGTGTGGGGCATGTGTGTGTGAGTGTGTGTGTGAGGGTGTGAGGGTGTGGGTGTGTGTGAGGGTGTGGGTGTGTGTGAAGGTGTGGGTGTGTGTGAAGGTGTGGGTGTGTGTGAGGGTGTGGGTGTGTGTGAGGGTGTGGGTGTGTGTGGGGGTGTGGGTGGGTGTGTTTGTGTGTGTGTGTGAGGGTGTGGGTATGTGTGGGGGTGCGGGTGTGTGTGTTTGTGTGTGTGTGTAATGGTGTGGGTGTGTGAGGGTGTGTCTGAGGGTGTGTGTGAGGGTGTGTGTGCGTGTGTGTGTGTGTGAGAGTGCGAGTGTGTGTGGGGGTGCGGGTGTGTGTGGGGGTGCGGGTGTGTGTGGGGGTGCGGGTGTGTGTGAGTGTGTGTGGGGGTGTGAGTGTGTGTGGGGGTGTGAGTGTGTGTGGGGGTGTGAGTGTGTGTGGGGGTGTGAGTGTGTGTGGGGGTGTGAGTGTGTGTGGGGGTGTGGGTGTGTGTGTGGGGGTGTGGGTGTGGGGGTGTGTGAGGGTGTGAGTGTGTGTGAGGGTGTGGGTGTGTGTGAAGGTGTGGGTGTGTGTGAGGGTGTGGGTGTGTGTGGGGGTGTGGGTGGGTGTGTTTGTGTGTGTGTGTGAGGGTGTGGGTATGTGTGGGGGTGCGGGTGTGTGTGTGTGTGAGGGTGTGGGTGTGTGAGGGTGTGTCTGAGGGTGTGTGTGAGGGTGTGTGTGCGTGTGTGTGTGTGTGTGTGTGTGCGTGTGTGTGTGTGTGTGGGGGTGCGGGTGTGTGTGGGGGTGCGGGTGTGTGTGGGGGTGCGGGTGTGTGTGGGGGTGCGGGTGTGTGTGAGTGTGTGTGGGGGTGTGAGTGTGTGTGGGGGTGTGAGTGTGTGTGGGGGTGTGAGTGTGTGTGGGGGTGTGGGTGTGTGTGTGGGGGTGTGGGTGTGGGGGTGTGTGAGGGTGTGAGTGTATGTGGGGGTGTGTGGGGGTGTGGGTGTGTGTGAGAGTGTGGGTTCGTGTGAGGGTGTGGGGGTGTGTGAGGGTGTGAGTGTATGTGGGGGTGTGGGTGTGTGTGAGAGTGTGGGGGTGTGTGGGGGTGTGGGTTCGTGTGAGAGTGTGGGTTCGTGTGAGGGTGTGGGTGTGTGTGAGGGTGTGGGTACGTGTGGGGGTGTGGGTGTGTGTTTGCCTGTGCGTGTTTGCCTGTGCGTGTTTGCCTGTGCGTGTTTGCCTATGCGTGCTTGCCTGTGCGTGCTTGCCTGTGTGTGTTTGCCTGTGCGTATTTGCCTGTGCGTGTTTGTCTGTGTGCATGTGGGTGTGTGTGTGAGCATGGGTGTGTGTTTGCCTATGTGTGTTTGCCTATGTGTGTTTGCCTGTGTGTGTTTGCCTGTGTGTGTTTGCCTGTGTGTGTTTGCCTGTGTGTGTTTGCCTGTGTGTGTTTGCCTGTGTGGGTTTGCCTGTGTGTGTGGGTGTGTTTTTGCCTGTGTGTTTTTGCCTGTGTGTTTTTGCCTGTGTGTTTTTGTCTGTGTGTGTTTGTCTGTGTGTGTTTGTCTGTGTGTGTTTGTCTGTGTGTGTGTGTTGGCCTGTGTGTGTTTGCCTGTGCGTGTTTGTATGTGTGTGTGTGGGTGTGTGTTTGCCTGTGTGTGTTTGCCTGTGTGTGTGTTGGCCTGTGTGTGTTGGCCTGTGTGTGTTTGCCTGTGTGTGTTTGCAAGATCGCAAGGCAGCTGTGAAGAAGAAGACCTTTTGGTCAATTTGGTCTGTTTTTCCATTCCCCAAAGACCTGCCCACTATTCAATCCAGCTGTTTCTGTGATATTATTTGGCATCTGTAATACAGGTAATGCATTATGTCTGAATTTCTGGGAAAGGATTTGTGAATGGTTAAACCTGTCAATATCAATGGTGGTGAGAAGTAAATTGTTCTAAGGACTTATTTGAAATGTCAGAAATGTGAAACTCTGTGTCCCGGTGGCTGTGCCAGTGTGTTTAGGTGGATTAACAGACCTTGAGTTCAAGAAGTCACTGAGCTGTCCCCTCTTTTAATCGATTCCCTGTACCAGTATTTCACAAGCCACTCTGTTCACTGTACTTCTATTAGTCAATAAATTAGAGCAACCAATCAACCTGATTACCCAGTAGGCTGAAAACCATTTACGTCTAGAAACCTGAATTCTTAGAACCAATTGGTTAGTCAGAAGCTGATGGTTTTATCATTACTGAGGACTTACAACGCTCAGCATCTCTCACTGCGTATTTTTAAATATCCTGTGTTTGAGGTTTTTTTTTAATATAAGAAATAACTTGCATTTCTGTAGCACCGGTCATGACCTCTGGACATTCCAAAGTGCCTTACAGCCGACAAAATGCTTTTGAAGTGCAGTCAGTGTAGGACAAACAGCAGCCGATTCGAGCGCAGCGAGATCCCAAAAAGCCACAATGTGGAAATGTTCGGAGAATCTGATTTTTTTTAAATTCGTGGTGTTGGCTGAGGGATAAACATCGGGCAGGACGCTGGGGAGGACTCGCCTGCCCCTTCTTTGAAACAGGACCACGGGATCTTTTACGCCCACCTGAGAGGGCAGACTTAGCCTCTCTAAGCAAACGCGCCGGTTACATTTCCTGCTCCAAAAAAAAAGAGATTGGGGCTGACAGCAACTCTGCGGAAGGGGTAAATAGAGATAGGACAATAAACTGCGCACCCTGGGCAAGATCCCAGGGAGGCCCTGATGATCCCCAGATGTGTGAGATCTCCCTGACACTTTGGCAGCATCTCAAAGACTCTGGACTCTGGTGTTCCCCTAATACCAGTCATTGCTTTGGGGGTTTTGAGGCTGGGATTTTTCAGCAAACTCTTCAGGCATCACCCAGCATGTGCGTGAGGGACTAGGTAGAGAAAAAAAATCAAAGACACCGGTGACTTTTCCCCTAAGCCCTGCTGGCCCCCGCCCCTTCCAGAACAGTCGGCTGGGATTGGCAGGGGAGGGGCAGAGGATGTGTCAACCCTAGCTTCGGTGGCCGTGAACAAACTGTGTGCAAATGCTAAAATCTGAAATAAAAACAAACTGTGGGAAACACTTGGTCAGGTCTGGCAGATTCTGTGTGGAGACAAGCAGGGTTTAACACTTCAGCGCGATGGCCTGATTCCTTCAGGCTCTGGAAGCAGGAATTGCAGGAAATGGTCCAGACACAGTCCAGGGTTCCATTAACCAAGCGAGGAGGGCATGTGGGTGGTGAGGCTTTCCTTTATAGGGGAGAGAAGGTTGAGAGGAGATTGAATAGAGGTGTTCAAAACAATGAGGGGTCTTGACAGAGTAGAAGAGGGAGAAGCTGTCCCCATTGGCGGAAGAGTCGAGAACGAGAGGACGCAGATTTAAGGTAATCAGAAAAAGAAGCAAATGGGAGACACAAGGAGAAACTTTCTCACGCAGCGGGTGGTTAGGATCTGGAATATTCCACCGGAGAGTGTGGTGGAGGCAGATTCGACCGAGGCATTCAAGAGGGAACCGGATTATTATCTGAAAAGGAAGAATGTGCAGGGTTATGGGGGAGAAGGCAGCAGGGGAAATGGCATTCAGGAGCCGGCACAGACACAATGGGCCGAATGGCCTCCTGCTGTACAATAACAGTTCTGTGATTCTACGAGTTTTAGGAAAGTGGAGTGTGAGGAAGTGCAGGCGAGGTAGCTGTGGGAGTCAGTGGGCTTGTCTTAAAAATTACAATTGAGTTAACCTTCCTGTTACATCTGTTGGTGTGTGTGGCCCTCTGGTGGACCACAGATAAAGACGATCACCTGCATTCATTTTCCAGCTCTTCCACCTGCATTGGATCAGAAGAACAGAGGAACAGGAGGAGGCCATTCAGCCCCTTGAGCCTGTTCCGCTATCCAATGAGATCACGGCTTTTCGTTAGGATCTGCATCCTAGCTCCATTCAGCTGCTTTGGCTCAATTTCCCTTCGTGCCCTTGACTAACCAAAACCTGCTGATCTCAGATTTAAATTATTAACTGACCCTCAGAATCTACTGCTTTTTGTGGGAGACATTTCAACGTTCCCACCACCCTTTGGGAGAAGTGTTTCCTAACTTCACCCCCGGCATGTGACTGTTTTCAGGTTATTTCCCCTTGTCACCAACGAGAAATGTTTGTCCCCATCGTTGCTATCAATTCCAATCAAAATCCAATCCCCCTTAACCTTCTGTACTCTGGCAATAAAAGCCAGAGTACAGAAGGTTGCAATCTCTCCTCACAATCTAAAGCGTGGAGCCCCGGTAACATTCTGCTCAATCTGCATTAACATCTTTTTTTCATGGACAACATCTCATTTCTTTTTTTTATTCATTCATGGGATGTGGGCATCGCTGGCTGGGCCAGCATTTATTTCCCATCCCTAATTGCCCTTGAGAAGGTGGTGGTGAGCTGCCTTCTTGAACCACTGCAGTCCATGTGGTGTAGGTACACCCACAGTGCTGTTAGGGAGGGAGTTCCAGGATTTTGACCCAGCGACAGTGAAGGAACAGCAATATATTTACAAGTCAGGATGGTGAGTGACTTGGAGGGAGGCTTCCAGGTGGTGGTGTTCCCATCTATCTGCTGCCCTTGTCCTTCTAGGTGGTGGTGGTCATGGGTTTTGAAGATGCTGCCTAAGGAGCCTTGATGACCATAAGACCATAAGACATAGGAGCAGAAATTAGGCTATTCAGCCCATCGAGTCTGCTCCGCCATTTAATCATGGCTGATAAGTTTTTCAAACCCATTCTCCCGCCTTCTTCCCGTAACCTTTGATCCCCTTACCAATCAAGAACCTATCTATCTCGGTCATAAATACACACAATGACCTGGCCTCCACAGCCTTCTGTGGCAATGAATTCCATAGATTCACCACTCTCTGGCTAAAGAAGTTTCTCCTCATCTCTGTTCTAAAAGGTCTTCCCTTTACTCTGAGGCTGTGCCCTCGGGTCCTAGTCTCTCCTACTAATGGAAACATCTTCCCCACGTCCACTCTATCCAGGCCTTTCAGTATTCTGTAAGTTTCAATCAGATCCTCCCTCATCCTTCTAAACTCCATCGAGTATAGACCCAGAGTCCTCAAACGTTCCTCATATGTTAAGCCTTTCATTCCTGAGATCGTTCTTGTGAACCTCCTCTGGACCCTCTCCAGGGCCAGCACATCCTTCCTGAGATACGGGGCCCAAAATTGCTCACAATATTCTAAATGTGGTCTGACCAGAGCCTTAGAAAGCCTCAGCAGCACATCCCTGCTTTTATATTCTAGTCCTCTCAAAATAAATACCAACATTGCATTTGCCTTCCTAACTACCGACTCAATCTGCAAGTTAACCTTAAGAGAATCCTGGACTAGGACTCCCAAGTCCCTTTGCACTCCAGGTTTCTGAATTCTCTCCCCATTTAGAAAATAGTCTATGCCTCTATTAATCCTACCAAAGTGCATGACTTCACACTTCCCCACGTTGTATTCCATCTGCCACTTCTTTGCCCATTCTCCTAACCTGTCCAAATCCTTCTGCAGCCTCCCCGCCTCCTCAATACTACCTGTCCCTTCACCTATCTTTGTATCATCTGCAAACTTAGCCAGGATGCCCTCAGTTCCTTCATCTAGATCATTAATGTATAAAGTGAAAAGTTGTGGTCCCAACACTGACCCCTGCGGAACTCCACCAGTCACCAGCCGCCATCCTGAGAAGGACCCCCTTATCCCCATTCTCTGCCTCCTGCCAGACAGCCAATCTTCTATCCATGCTAGTACCTTGCCTCTAACATCATGGGCTCTTATCTTACTGAGCAGCCTCCTGTGCGGCACCTTGTCAAAGGCCTTCTGGAAGTCCAAGTAGATAACATCCATTGGCTCTCCTTTGTCTAACCTACTCATTACCTCCTTAAAGAATTCTAACAGATTTGTCAGGCATTGATGAATCCATGCTGACTTTGCCCTATTTTATCACGCACTTCCAAGTATTCTGAAATTTCATCCTTAATAATGGACTCTAAAATCTTACCAACGACCGAGGTCAGGCTAATCGGCCTGTAATTTCCCATCTTTTGCCTCAGTCCCTTCTTAAACAGGGGGGTTACATTAGCGATTTTCCAGTCTTCTGGGACCCTCCCTGACTCCAGTGATTCCTGAAAGATCACCACTAATGCCTCCACTATCTCTTCAGCTATCTCCTTCAGAACTCTGGTGTGTAATCCATCTGGTCCAGGTGATTTATCCACCTTCAGACCTTTCAGTTTTCCTAGCACCTTCTCCTTGGTAATGGCCACCATACTCACCTCTTCCCCCCGACTCTCTTGAACTTTGGGGATGTTACTCATGTCTTCCACCGTGAAGACTGACGCAAAGTACCTATTCAGTTCCTCCGCCATTTCTTTGTTCCCCACTACTACCTCTCCAGCGTCATTTTCCAGCGGCCCAATGTCCACTTCTGCCTCTCTCTTACCCTTTATATATCTAAAAAAACTCTTGCAATCTTCTTTTATATTACTGGCTAGTTTACCCTCATATTTAATCTTCTCCCTCCTTATTTCTTTTTTAGTTGTCCTCTGTTGGTCTTTGTAGGCTTCCCAATCCCTTGGTTTCCCACTGCTCTTCACCGCATTGTATGCTTTCTCTTTAGCTTTTATGCTGTCCCTGACTTCCCTTGTCATCCATGGTTGCCTCGTCCTCCCATTAGTATGCTTCTTCTTCCTAGGGATGAATTTTTGCTGTGTCTCCCAAATTACTCCCAGAAACTCCTGCCATTGCTGTTCTACTGTCTTTCCTGCTAGGCTCATCTCCCAGTCAATTCTGGCCAGCTCCTCCCTCATGCCTCTGTAGTTGCCTTTATTCAACTGTAATACCATTACCATAGAACACTACAGCACAGAAAACAGGCCATTCGGCCCTTCTAGTCTGTGCCAAAATATTATTCCGCTAGTCTCATTGACCTGCACCTAGTCCATAACCCTCCAGACCTCTACCATCCGTGTATCTATCAAATGTTACATCTGATTCCAGCTTTTTCCTCTCAAATTGCAGGGTAAATTCTATCATATTATGGTCACTTCCTCCTAAGGGTTCCTTCAACTTAAGCTCCCTTATCAAATCTGCCTCATTACACATCACTAAATCTAGAATTGCCTGTTCCCTAGTGGGCTCCACCACAAGCTGCTCCAAAAAGCCATCTACAAATTCCTTTTCTTGGGATCCACTACCAACCTGATTTTCCCAGTCTACCTGCATATTGAAATCCCCCATGATCACTGTAACCTTGCCTTTCTTACACACCTTTTCTATCTTCTGGTGTATCTTGTGCCCCACATCCTGACTACTGTTCGGAGGCCTGTACATAACTCCCATTATGGCTTTTTTTTACCTTTGCGGTTCCTCAACTCTACCCACACAGATTCTACATCATCTGACCCTACGTCATTTCTTGCTATCGATTTAATTTAATTTCTTACTAACAAAGCAACCCCACCCCCTCTGCCAACCTGCCTATCTTTTCGATAGGATGTATATCTTTGGATATTTAGCTCCCAGTCCTGATCCCCTTGCAGCCATGTCTCCGTAATGCCCACCACATCATACCTGCCAATTTCAATCTGCGCCACAAGCTCATTTACCTTATTTCGTATACTGCGTGCATTCAGATACAACACCTTCAGTCCTGTATTTCCCGTCCCCTTTCTCATTGTCGTCCCTTTATCTGATGTGCTTGAAGTTAGATTCCTAGCCCTTTCCAAACACTCTGTCCTATTTTGTGTTCTGGAGACTTTAATAGCCTCTCCTGGGCTCTCCTTTCTTTTCAGTTTTTTCATAATTTTCCATGAAGTTGAATCCACCCCCCCACACGCTAACCTGCTGCTTTGTTTCCCATTAATCAAACTTCTTGGAGTTTTACCCTTCCCTCCCCCCCCCCCACTTTCTAGTTTAAAGTCCTGTTGACCACCCTATTTACCCTTTTAGTTCCTGCAGTGCATCTTGTAGATGGTACACACTGCTGCTACTGTACGTCGGTGGTGGAGGGAGTGAATGTTTGTGGATGTGGTGCCAATCAAGTGGGCTGCTTTGTCCTGGATGGTGTCGAGCTTCTGGAGTGTTGTGGGAGCCGCACTCATCCAGGCAAGTGGAGAGTATTCCACCACACTCCTGACTTGTGCCTTGTAGATGGTGGACAGGCTTTGGGGAGTCAGGTGGTGAGTTACTCGCTGCATGATTCCTAACCTCTGACCTGCTCTTGTAGCCACTGTATTTATATGGCTAGTCGAGTTCAGTTTCTGGTCAATGGTAACCCCCAGGATGTTGATAGTGGGGGATTCAGTGATGGTAATGCCATTGAATGTCAAGGGGTGATGGTTACATTCTGTCTTGTTGGAGATGGTCATTGCCTGACACTTGTGTGGTGTGAATGTTACTTACCACTTGTCAGCCCAAGCCTGGATATTGTCCAAGTCTTGCTGCATTTCGACATGGACTGCTTCAGTATCTGAGGAGCTGCGAATGGTGCTGAACATTGCACCATCATCAGCAAACACCCCCACTTCTGACATATGATGGAAGGAAGGTCATTGATGAAGCAGCTGAAGATGTTTGGGCCTGGGACACAAGTTTACTCACTATGTACAATCAAATTATAATTCTTGTTAAGTCGGCTCCTGAATGTACATTTAATAATTTAATTCATAGTATTTTTTAATATTTTGTTTAATATTTTAATTCCCCAGTACTGGATGATCAGAAATTTCCTCTATTTGAATACTGGGAGGACTGAGGCTAACGTTTTCGGAGCTACTGAGTCCATCCCTCTCCCTGGCAAGTATCCGAGGCTGAACCAGGTGGTTTGCAACCTCACTGTCATATTTTGATCCCACAATGAGCTTCTGACCTCAATATTGTCCCATCTCTAAGACCGCCTATTCCCATTTCTGTGACATCACCCGACTCCGCCCCTGCCTCAGCTCATCTGGCTTTGGATCCCTCATCCATGTCTTCATTACCTCTAGACGTGACTATTCCATTGCCCTTCTGGCTGGTCTCCCACATTCCATGCTCTGTAAACTCTGCTGCCTGTGAATTAACTCACACCAAGTCCCATTCTCCCATCACCTCCGTGCTCATTGATCTACATTGGCACCCGATCAAACAGTGTGTTGATTTTAAGATTCTCATCCTTGTTTTCAATTCACTTCCTTCTAAAAGAGTGCTGCACTTTCAGAGGTGCATCTTAAAGGAGGAAAGTGAGGTGGAAGTGCAGAGGAGAGAATTCCAGAGCTAAGGGCCTATGTAGCTGAAGACAACAACGGAAATTTGGTATGCACAAAAGGGCCAGAATTGGAGGAGTGTGAATATCTGGGAGAGTTACAGGGCTGGACAAGGGTTCAGAGGGTGGGGTGAGAGCCAGGGAGAAATTTGATAACACGGGTGAGAATTTGAGGTGTTGCTGGATGGGGAGCCAACGTAGGTCAGTAAACAAAGAGAAACCATCAGGTTTCGGAGGGATAAAAGGGTGTCTTTCACCAAATTGTTGGTTTTTGAGCAGCAGTTGAGTTTTGTCCTGATGTGGGCTCATGTAGACAGACCATAACCCTCAAAGCACCCCCGAGGCGGAGCTTTTAAGGACAATCCACAATTTAACAAAACATTTTCCTCAGGACTTCCTTTGTAAATGCACATTGCCTATGAGGATGGGCAGAAAATACTTAATATGTTGTTTAATAAACCCTTTGGGAATACCTCCACATCGAAAGATATGGCACAGAAGGATAAAAGCAAAACACTGCGGATGCTGGAAATCTAGAACAAAAACAAAAAGGGTCATACGGACTCGAAACGTCAACTGTATCGCTCTCCGCAGATGCTGTCAGACCTGTTGAGTTTTTCCAGGTATTTTTGTTATGGCACAGAAGGAGGCCATTTGGCCCATTGTCCCTGTCCCAACTCTTGGGAAAATTGTTGGTTTACTGCGATTGGGACTAATGGCTCTACGCAAGGAAAGAAAAAGGTTGGGATTACCCAAGTCCCATTCTGATGCTCATTCTTCAAAAACCTGGCAAATTTTTCCTTTGCAGATATTTTTATATATATATATATATATATATATATATATTGGATATATTCATTCCGCTTTTGGAAGTCATCATTGAATCTGCTTCCAATACCCTTTCAGGGAGATGGCTGGTTAATATTTTAAAAGAGTTTAATGTATCTCTTGAGTAAAATCTGAAATTCAGTGAGAGATAAACTCATGCACGATGATGGCCTGTCTCTTTAAGAATTAAGCCACGTGGTCAGGAGGCCACGCAATGTCACGTGATCCCTAAACAAAAACAGAATTACCTGGAAAAGCTCAGCAGGTCTGGCAGCATCGGCGGAGAAGAAAAGAGTTGATGTTTCGAGTCCTCATGACCCTTCAGCAGAACTGAGTAAAATTAGGAGAGGGGTGAAATATAAACTGGTTTAAGGTGGGAGGGGTGGTTGTAGGGACAAGCAAGCAGTGATAGGAGCAGATAATCAAAAGATGTCACAGACAAAAGGAACAAAGAGGTGTTGAAGGTGGTGATATTATCTAAGAAAATGTGCTAATTAAGAATGGATGGCAGGACACTCAAGGTACAGCTCTAGTGGGGGTGGGGTGGAAAGACTGACAGGGTATTACAGTGATAGGTTTAAAAATAATGGAAATAGGTGGGAAAAGAAAAATCTATATAAATTATTGGAAAAAACAAAAGGGAGGGGGAAGAAATGGAAAGGGCGTGGGGATGTGGGAGGGAGTTTAAGATCTAAAGTTGTTGAATTCAATATTCAGTCCGGAAGGCTGTAAAGTGCCTAGTCGGAAGATGAGGTGCTGTTCCTCCAGTTTGCGTTGGGCTTCACTGGAACAATGCAGCAAGCCAAGGACAGACATGTGGGCAAGAGAGCAGGGTGGAGTGTTAAAATGGCAAACGACAGGGAGGTTTGGGTCTTTCTTGCGGACAGACCGCAGGTGTTCTGCAAAGCGGTCGCCCAGTTTGCGTTTGGTCTCTCCAATGTAGAGGAGACCGCATTGGGAGCAACGAATGCAGTAGACTAAGTTAGGGGAAATGCAAGTGAAATGCTGCTTCATTTGAAAGGAGTGTTTGGGCCCTTGGACGGTAAGGAGAGAGGAAGTGAAGGGGCAGCTGTTGCATCTTCTGCGTGGGCATGGGGAGGTGCCATAGGTGGGGATTGAGGAGTAGGGGGTGATGGAGGAGTGGACCAGGGTGTCCCGGAGGGAACGATCCCTACGGAATGCCGCCGGGGGGGTGAAGGGAAGATGTGTTTGGTGGTGGCATCATGCTGGAGTTGGCGGAAATGGCGCAGGATGATCCTTTGAATGCGGAGGCTGGTGGGGTGATAAGTGAGGACAAGGGGGACCCTATCATGTTTCTGGGAGGGAGGAGAAGGCGTGAGGGCGGATGCGCGGGAGATGGGCCGGACACGGTTGAGGGCCCTGTCAACAACCGTGGGTGGAAAACCTCGGTTAAGGAAGAAGGAGGACATGTCAGAGGAGCTGTTTTTGAAAGTGGCATCATCAGAACAGATGCGACGGAGGCGAAGGAACTGAGAGAATGGGATGGAGTTCTTACAGGAAGCGGGGTGTGAGGAGCTGTAGTCGAGGTAGCTGTGGGAGTCGGTAGGCTTGTAATGGATATTGGTGGACAGTCTATCACCAGAAATTGAGACAGAGAGGTCAAGGAAGGGAAGGGAAGTGTCAGAGATGGACCATGTGAAAATGATGGAGGGGTGGAGATTGGATGCAAAATTAATAAATTTTTCCAGGTCGCGACGAGAGTATGAAGCAGCATCGAAGTAATCATCGATGTACCAGAGAAAGAGTTGTGGGAGGGGGTCGGAGTAGGACTGGAACAAGGAATGTTCCACATACCCCATAAAGAGACAGGCATAGCTGGGGCCCATGCGGGTACCCATAGCCACACCTTTTATTTGGAGGAAGTGAGAGGAGTTAAAGGAGAAATTGTTCAGTGTGAGAACAAGTTCAGCCAGATGGAGGAGAGTGGTGGTGGATGGGAATTGTTCGGGCCTCTGTTCAAGGAAGAAGCTAAGGGCCTTCAGACCATCCTGGTGGGGGATGGAGGTGTAGAGGGATTGGACATCCATGGTGAAGAGGAGGCAGTTGGGGTCAGGGAACTGGAAATTGTTGATATGACGTAAGGTGTCAGAGGAATCACGGATGTAGGTGGGAAGGGACTGGACAAGGGGAGAGAGAAGGGAATTCCATCCCTCTTGTTTCGAACCCACCCAGGATTACAGGTATCTCCGGGACATAAAACGTTTCTTGGACTGCTGTTCTCGTCGCATTCTGAGATCCACACTCAGTGCCATGCACCGCCATATGAACACACTCGACCTCTCCCTCCAGCAGCACCGCCGCACCCTTTTTCAAAGTTGCGCGTGCCCCCAGTTTCATTTTATTCTTCGTCTCATCCGACGCCTCAACAAGAAACTTTTTCTCTTTCTCTCAAGTGCTAAGGAACGCAAGCTCCAACAACTCATCGACACCAACACCCATCCAGGACCCTCCACCCCTGCCTGTCCCACTGTCCCCATCCTGTCTTCCAATCCCAGCTCCGGCCGTGTATTCACTATACCCCTGACTTTCCCCTCTCCGATGCTGAACATTCAGTGCTCAGCAAAGGACTTAGTTTCATACCCTTACGCCCTCATCTCAATGAATTTCGGGCTCGGCACGATGCTGAACTCTTCTTCCGCCGTCTTCGTCTCCGTGCTCACTTCTTTGGGCAGGAGTCCTCTCCCCATTCAACGGATCCTTTTACCCACCTCCAATATTCTCCCTCCACCAGGACCCCTCCCTCTGGATTCTTACCTTCTCTTGATCTTTTCATTGAGAACTGTCGGCGTGACATTAGTCGTCTCAATTTCTCTGCTCCTCTCACCCATTCTAATCCGTCTCTCTGAACTTACTACACTCCGTTCTCTCAGGTCCAACCCCAACATTGTCATCAAACCCGCTGACAAGGGTGGTGCTGTTGTTGTCTGGCGCACTGACCTCTACCTCGCGGAGGCTGAGGCTGAGCGTCAACTCGCAGACACTTCCTCCTACCTCTCGTTGGACCATGACCCCACCACTGAACATCAAGCCATTGTTTCCAGGACTGTCACTGACCTCATCTCCTCTGGAGATCTTCCTCCCACAGCTTCTAACCTGATAGTCGCCCAACCTCCGACGGCCCGCTTCTACCTCCTACCCAAAATCCACAAACAGAACTGTCCCGGCAGACCGATCGTGTCAGCCTGTTCCTGCCCCACGGAACTCATTTCTCGTTATCTTGACTCCCTTCTCTCTCCCCTTGTCCAGTCCCTTCCCACCTACATCCGTGATTCCTCTGACACCTTACGTCACATCAACAATTTCCAGTTCCCTGGCCCCAACCGCCTCCTCTTCACCATGGACGTCCAGTCCCCCTACACCTCCATCCCCCACCAGGATAGTCTGAGGGCCCTTAGCTTCTTCCTTGAACAGAGGCCCGAACAATCCCCATCCACCACTACTCTCCTCCATCTGGCTAAACTTGTTCTCACACTGAACAATTTCTCCTTTAACTCCTCTCACTTCCTCCAAAGCATGGGCCCCAGCTATGCCTGTCTCTTTATGAGGTATGTGGAACATTCCTTGTTCCAGTCCTACTCCGGCCCCCTCCCACAACTCTTTCTCCGGTACATCGATGATTACTTCAGTGCTGCTTCATGCTCTCATCGGGACCTGGAAACATTTATTAATTTTGCTTCCAATCTCTACCCTTCCATCATTTTCACATGGTCCATCTCTGACACTTCCCTTCCCTTCCTTGACCTCTGTCTCAATTTCTGGTGATAGACTGTCCACCAATATCCATTACAAGCCTACCGACTCCCACAGCTACCTCGACTACAGCTCCTCACACCCCGCTTCCTGTAAGAACTCCATCCCATTCTCTCAGTTCCTTCGCCTCCGTCGCATCTGTTCTGATGATGCCACTTTCAAAAACAGCTCCTCTGACATGTCCTCCTTCTTCCTTAACCGAGGTTTTCCACCCACGGTTGTTGACAGGGCCCTCAACCGTGTCCGGCCCATCTCCCGCGCATCCGCCCTCACGCCTTCTCCTCCCTCCCAGAAACATGATAGGGTCCCCCTTGTCCTCACTTATCACCCCACCAGCCTCCGCATTCAAAGGATCATCCTGCGCCATTTCCGCCAACTCCAGCATGATGCCACCACCAAACACATCTTCCCTTCACCCCCCCGGCGGCATTCCGTAGGGATCGTTCCCTCCGGGACACCCTGGTCCACTCCTCCATCACCCCCTACTCCTCAATCCCCACCTATGGCACCTCCCCATGCCCACGCAGAAGATGCAACAGCTGCCCCTTCACTTCCTCTCTCCTCAGCGTCCAAGGGCCCAAACACTCCTTTCAAGTGAAGCAGCATTTCACTTGCATTTCCCCTAACTTAGTCTACTGCATTCGTTGCTCGCAATGCGGTCTCCTCTACATTGGAGAGACCAAACGCAAACTGGGCGACCGCTTTGCAGAACACCTGCGGTCTGTCCGCAAGAAAGACCCAAACCTCCCTGTCGCTTGCCATTTTAACACTCCACCCTGTTCTCTTGCCCACATGTCCCTCCTTGGCCTGCTGCATTGTTCCAGCGAAGCCCAACGCAAACTGGAGGAACAGCACCTCATCTTCCGACTAGGCACTTTACAGCCTTCCGGACTTAATATTGAATTCAACAACTTTAGATCTTGAACTCCCTCCCCCATCCCCACCCCCTTTCTGTTTCTTCCCCCTCCCTTTTGTTTTTTCCAATAATTTATATAGATTTTTCTTTTCCCACCTATTTCCATTATTTTTAAATCTATACCTTTAATGCCCTGTCAGTCTTTCCACCCCACCCCCACTAGAGCTGTAACTCTTTTGAGTTATCAACAGTCACAGATTGTAACTCTTTCGAGTACATTCAAAGTTCTTGGTTTCCGGGAGTTGGACATGAACCCACAACCTTCTGATTCAAAGGCGAGGGTGCTATGAACTGAGCCACAGCTGACCTTGAGTGTCCTGCCATCCATTCTTAATTAGCACATTCTCTTAGATAATATCACCACCTTCAACACCTCTTTGTTCCTTTGTCTGTGACATCTTTTGATTATCTGCTCCTATCACTGCTTGCTTGTCCTCCCGGACACGGGCGGGGCGCGGGGGGCGGAGCGGAGCGGGAGCGTCGTGACGCCATTACGTCGGGAGCGCAGGTTCTGCCGACGTCACGGACGGAGTGCGCGGATTCAAACTCGGGAGCAGCGGGCGCCATGGTGGAGAAGGAAGAAGCGGTGATCAGTGAGGAGGAGGCGGCCCAGTATGACCGGCAGATCCGCCTGTGGGGGCTCGAGGCCCAGAAACGGTAACTCCACACGGGCGGGAGGGGAGAGTCCGTGTAACTGAGGCCCGGCCATGAGCGGAGCGGCGGCGGCGCACTGAGAGGATGGTCTGAGGCAATTAAAGGGGCAGGCACAGGGACCTTTTATTAATTTGCCCATTGATCTATATTGGAAATTAAAGGGGTGGGCATAGGGACCTTTTCTTGATGTGCTGATTGATATATTTTGGGAATTAAAGGGGCAGGCACAGGGACTTAAGTTGCTGATTTATACATTGGCAACCCCTTTCCTCCTCCACTTCAAATAATTAGAGTGAGTTTTTTTGTGGTTTTTTTAAAATTACCAAATAAATTATCTTATTAACATTTTTGGGATATTGCTGTGCAAAAAGTCTGCTTTTCCTACACTTCAAAGATATTTCATTGTTTATAAAGTGCTTTAGGATGTCCTGTGGCTGTGAAAGATGCAATAGAAATGTAAGTCTTTCTTCATGTTAATGATCACACGCCTGTACACACACAACCTGTCAACTTTTCTTCATTATAAATACCCCAGGCCTATATTTGTAATTTGTAAGCTTTATATACTCTTCTTCAAAATATTGGTGTGCGTTTTAGAGGGGGGAAGATTGGGCTTTGGTTTTATGTCCTGACCAAAAGGTGTCACTTCTGACAGTGCAGCAGTGCTGCTCTGTCTAACTATTAGCCTGGATCTTGTGTTCACGTTTCTTCGGTGTGACTTGAACCCCCACTGCCTGCTGACTCCGGCCTGTTGGCTACTGTGGGTAAAAACATGAGCAAAAACATTTTTACATAGCGAGTTGCGACCTGAAACATGCTGCCTGAAAGGATGGTGGGAGCAGATTCAATAGTAACGTTTGAAATTATTGGATAAATATTTGAAGAGGGAACATTTTCAGGACTTTTTTTTCTTCTTTCACGGGATGTGGGTATTGCTGGCTGGGCCCAGCATTTATTGCCCATTCCTAATTCCCCTTGAGAAGCTGGTGGTGAGCTGCCTTCTTGAACCGCTGCAGTCCGTGTGGTGTAGGTACACCCACAGCGCTGTCAGGGAGGGAGTGCCAGGATTTTGACCCAGCGACAGTAAAGGAACGGCGATTATAGTTCCAAGTCAGGAGGGTGAGCGACTTGGAGGGGAATTTCCAGGTGGTGATGTTCCCATGTGTCTGCTGCCCTGTCCTTCCAGGTGGTAGAGGTCACAGGTTTGGAAGGTAATATAGGAGAAAGAGCAGGGTGGAGCGGGACTAATTGGATAGCTCTCAAAGAGCCAGCACAGGCATGATGGACTCAATGGCCTCCTGTGCTGTTTCATTATATGATAATGCAAGTTTCAGCCAGGCTAATTGTTTTAGAACATATTACATTAATTCGGTGCAGTTCATACTACAGTTTGCCTTCCTTTGATCTACATCTGGCATTTTGTGTTTCTATTTTTGATTTCCAACATCTGCAGAAATTTTGACTCTTTATTGTTTAAAGCTGAGAAGTTAGGAGTAAGAAGGAAGACTATTCTATTTCAGCCAGAGTTATAAAAGCTTTCCCTAGAAAGATATTATACATCCTGAGTAGGCTGAGGGGACCAGCAGATCTGTGACGAGAGAGGGAAGGTTTTCACTCGATGTTTTGAGCACAGAATCAGGCCATTCAGCCTATCTGGTCTATGCTGGTGTTTATGCTCCACATGAGTTTCCTCCCACCTTGCCTTATCAGCAGAATTTTCTATTCCTTTCACTCGTTTATCCAGCTTCCCCTTAAATGCATCTATGTCTTGTTGTCTGAGCAGCTCCCTGTGGGAGCGGGTTTCACGTTCTCACCACTCTCTGGGTGAAGAAGTTTCTCCTAAATTCCCTGTTAGATTTATTAGTGACTATATTGTATTTATATCCCTAGTTCTGGTCTCGTCTGCCATAGGAACATAAGAGCAGGAGTTGGCCATTTGGCCCTTGAAGTCAGCTCCTCCATTCAATGAGATGATGGCTGATCTGATGGTGGTCTCAGACCTGCTTTCCTGTCTGTCCGGTCCATAACCCTTCACTCCCGTGTCTAACATTAACCTGTCCAACTCAGCCGGCGGAAACATCATCTCTGCACTTACCCTGTCAAACCCTTTTGTTATCTTAAGGACCTCTATCAGATCACCCCCTCAGTCCTAACCCCAGCCTGTTTAATCTTTCCTGATGGGTATAACCCCCTCAGTTTTAGTACCATTTCGATAACTTTTTTTTTGCAGCCTCTCAGGCGCCTGGTTGTAATACGGAGATCGGAGCAGCGCGCAGTATTCCAAGCGTGGTCTAAACATTTTGACAGGAATAGTGAACAGGAACAGAAGTGGTGACGTCTGAAAAGCCGACTGGCTTCACGGGCCTTTGTTACTATGAGAGACGCTATGTTGTTGTGCTGCCGCAGCTGGTGCGACTGTCACTAGCGAATGACCTGTTGATGTTTTGCAGGCTACGTGGTTCCCGGGTGCTGCTGGTGGGGTTAAAGGGACTGGGAGCTGAAGTGGCCAAAAATCTTACGCTGGCAGGTGTCAAAGCGCTGACTCTCCTGGACCATCAGCAGGTATTATAGTGACCTTCTGAGGAGGGTAATGTTTGGTTGGTGCTCTTTTGGTCTTAGTTTCTTGGCTAGCAGCAGAACATTTCAGTTTGTGACTCCGGCTGCTGGTGTTGCTAACTTCCCAAATTAATTCTTTGAGCAGGGTCTAATAACTTGATTCCACCTATCCGGGGCTTACACTGCTATGGAAGTTTACAATAATATCTAGCTTGCTCCAGCAATCAGATTAGACCATAAGACATAGGAGCAGGAATTAGGCCATTTGGCCCATCGAGTTTGCTCCACCATTCAATCATGGCTGATAAGTTTCTCAACCCCATTCTCCCGCCTTCTCCCCGTAACCTTTGATCCCCTTACCAATCAAGAACAAATCTATCTCGGTCTTAAATACACTCAGTGACCTGGCCTCCACAGCCTTCTGTGGCAATGAATTCCATAGATTCACCACTCTCTGGCTAAAGAAGTTTCTCCTCATCTCTGTTCTAAAAGGTCTTCCCTTTACTCTGAGGTTGTGCCCTCGGGTCCCAGTCTCTCCTACTAACGGAAACATCTTCCCCACGTCCACTCTATCCAGGCCTTTCAGTATTCTGTAAGTTTCAATCAGATCCTCCCTCATCCTTCTAAACTCCATTGAGTATAGACCCAGAGTCCTCAAACGTTCCTCATATGTTAAGCCTTTCATTCCTGAGATCATTCTCGTGAACCTCCTCTGAACCCTCTCCAGGGCCAGAACATCCTTCCTGAGATACAGGGCCCAAAATTGCTCACAATATTCTAAATGTGGTCTGACCAGAGCCTTATAAAGCCTCAGCAGCACATCCCTGCTTTTCTATTCTAGTCCTCTCGAAATAAATGCCAACATTGCATTTGCCTTCCTAACTGCCGACTCAACCTCCAAGTTAACCTTAAGAGAATCCTGGACTAGGACTCCCAAGTCCCTTTGCACTCCAGATTTCTGAATTCTCTCCCCATTTAGAAAATAGTCTATGCCTCTATTCTTCCTACCAAAGTGCATGACCTCACACTTCCCCACGTTGTATTCCATCTGCCACTTCTTTGCCCATTCTCCTAACCTGTCCAAATCCTCCCCGCCTCCTCAATACTACCTGTCCCTCCACCTATCTTTGTATCATCTGCAAACTTAGCCAGGATGCCCTCAGTTCCTTCATCTAGATCATTAATGTATAAAGTGAAAAATTGTGGTCCCAACACTGACCCCTGCAGAACTCCACTAGTCACCGGCCGCCATCCTGAGAAGGACCCCCTTACCCCCACTCTCTGCCTCCTGCCAGACAGCCAATCTTCTATCCATGCTAGTACCTTGCCTCTAACACCATGGGCTCTTATCTTACTGAGCAGCCTCCTGTGCGGCACCTTGTCAAAGGCCTTCTGGAAGTCCAAGTAGATAACATCCATTGGCTCTCCTTTGTCTAACCTACACGTTACCTCCTCAAAGAATTTGGGATGTATGGGTACGTATTGTTATATGAAGCTTTGGTTCTGATTCGTTTTTGTGAGCAATAGTTCTAACAACAACATATTGCATTTGTATAGTGCCTTTAACATAGTAAAGCTTGCAGCAGTGACCTGTTATTGGGGGGGAAAAAAGATTTCAACAGCCAGAATACAACATCCACCCTTTATGTACAAAACCAATCAAAACTACTAATGGAATGTCTGCTTTTATAGTGAAAGGTTTGAATGTCGTGTGGAGGATGCTTTGCTGCAGATCAAATGGCAACTGGTGCTCAATCAGTTGTTAATTTTAAATCTGGGGTTGGTGGATTTTTTCTGTTTGAAGGGATGTGGGGCAAAGGCAGGCATATGGAGTTGGGCTGCAGATCAGACACAATCTTGTTGAACGGTTCGAGGGGTTAAATGACCTACTCCTGTTCCTAAATAAAAACAAAACGCTGAGGACATTCGGGTCAGGCAGCATCTGTGGAGAGAGGCAGAGAGTTAACCTTTCCGGTTGCTGGCCTTTCATCTGCTCAAAGATCGTTGGCTCGACACGTTAACCCTGTTTCCCTCTCCGCAGATGCTGCCAAACCTGCGGAGTATTTCCGGCATTTTTTTGTTTTTTATTTCAGATTTTCAGCGTCCGTTTTGCACTCCTGTTTCCATGTTGTTAACAGCAGGTTCCCAAGTAGTTTTGTTCGGACTCTGAAACCTGGTGATAGGTTCGACTGTATTTCAGGTGTCCAACTAACCAAACTCGAGTAAAACAAATTTGCAATTGTTCAACACCGTCCACGTGAGTTTAATGAATTCCTGCGGTTCTAACTGCGTTTACATTCTCTCTCTCTTTGCTGTCCCGTTAACCCCGGACGCGATGTCAGGCCACGCCAGAGGATGCGCGATCTCAGTTCCTCATTCCCACCAGCTCCTTGGGAAGAAATCGGGCCGAAGCATCTCTGGAGCGTGCGCAGAACCTGAACCCGATGGTAGAGGTGAAGGTCGACACGGAGAACATCAAAGACAAGACGCAGGAGTTCCTCGCCCAGTACGATGCAGTGAGTATCCATTCATCTTTTGTGCCTTGTCAGGGGGAGGTGCTGTTTTGTTTTCACGGCTCTGCTTTCTTGTGGCATTCTTTAACTCTGCCTTGTAAAGCAATTCAGGTACTTGGCCAAACCATCAGCTGCAAAACCAGCAGGCATCCCAATTTAGTTACCATCTCCGCATTGTATTCCTTAAAGGAGAAGCCCATTTAAACTTTCCCACCCTCCCCTTTTCCTGCTCCCGATCTCATCTCCTCTTTTCCTGAACCCGTTAAGAATTTGTTGGAACAGAGCTGCGTGGTGCAGGTCCCATTCTCATATCTTACCCAAGCAACTTTACTTCATGTGCAAACCTCCCCGATGAGGTGGTGGCAAGCAATCCGTCTGCAGGGGCATTGTGCCCAAGCCTGACCCGATCCTCACCGATTGGCCACGTACATCCAGGAAGTTTCGCTGTAAAACTGTCAGGATTGGTGAGAAAACCGGCTAATTCACTCCTGCTTGGAGCAGAGGATGTGGGACTAACTGATTTGCTCTTTCAAAGAGATAGCACAGGTGCAGTGGGCCAAATGTCCTCCTGTGCTGTACCATTCTAGGCCAGGGGATCAGAGGCCAATTGTGGAGCTTGAGTACAGCTCTTGGTGGCATCCACATGGACTATGATGGAAAGTTTTGAATCTTTCTGATCCCTCTCCATTAATCAGCTTAGCTACCAGGTTTGCCCAGAATAAAATAATGAATCGGATTGGACCCTGTGGGGAACAATGTGCTTGCAATACTTGTCTAACACTCAGGTGGTTTGCTTATATGGCGCAACACATCTCTGAAGTAACACACCTCTCTCCAGCGCTCCCACTCCGAGACTCTGCATACGCAAACTTTTTCTTTGAAATACAGGATGATAAGCTAATGGGAAAAAGAGGAGGCCATTCAGCCTCTGGAACCAATTCTGCCATTTAATGAGATCATGGATTGTATTCCCAGAAAATTCAACGGATGAGGGGTGATTTGATCATAATTTAACTAAGAGTAGATATAGAGAAATTATTTCCCCCAGCTGGGGAGTGTAGGACAAGGAGACAGGCCTGCCTTGCTGGGAGTCGGAGCGGAGGGGAGTGGACCTGCGGGAGACGGTCGGGAGCTGAGGAGTGCCGATAAATACAGACCGGGGATTGCCTGCCTTGCTGGGAGTCAGTGCGGACCGGACCTGCGGGAACTGAGGAGCACCTATAAGTACAGACCGGGGATTGCAGAGCGGCCTACCCTGTTGGGAGTCGGAGTGGAGGGGAGCAGATCTGCGGGAGACGGTCAGGAGCTGAGGAGCTGTTTCAGCTGCAGTCCGGGAGAAAGAGAAAAAGCAACTGTGACGGCACAGGAAGCTAGTAAGTTGATCGGCCGGTAAGTGCTCAGTCTAAGGGACGGTGTGTGGGAAACCAGCTTAGGACAGGCAACTTCAGGTAGATCTATAAATAAAAAGAATTAAAACTTTAAAATAATAAACCAAAATTTGGAAACTTTAAAATTAAAATAAAACAATAAAGAAACAATAAAAATAAAGTAATTTAAACAAACACCTAAAACACATTCCTTTGTAGTTAAACGTATAACCTTTAGTTGTCAGTGGGACTAGAATTCAATAAACACAGTAATTAAAATAAACTAACTAAGTTAAGTTAGAATGGCAGGACAGGTGTTATGTTGCAGCTGTGGGATGTGGGCGCTTTTGGATGCCCACGCGATCCAGGACAAACACGTCTGCAGGAAGTGTAAGCAGCTTGAGGAATTCCAGATCAGAATTATTGATCTGGAAACCGAAATGCAGACACTGTGCAACATAAGGGAGGGGGAGAAATACCTGGATACTTTGTTCCAGAAGACAGTCACACCTCTTAGAAGAGGATCGTCTGTTTTGGTCAGCTGTGAGGGACTGGAGGATGTGACTGTCAGTGAGGCAGATAATGGGACCAAGCAAACAGTAGCGGAGGAGCCTCAAACTTTGCAATTGTCAAACAGGTTTGAGGTGCTCACAACCTGTGTGGATGAAAGCGAGGTCTGCAAGGTGGATGAGCTGGCTGGTCTTGGCACTGTGGTACAGGAAGCTGTTCAAGTGGGGGGAGTATAAAGGAATGTAGTGGTAGGAGGGGACAGTATAGTGAAGGGGTTTGACATTGTTCTCTGCAGCAAATAGCAAGATTCCTGACAGCTGTGTTGCCTGCCCGGTGGCAGGGTTCAGGACATCTGCTCAGGGCTCAAGAGGAACTTGCAGTGGAAGGGGGAGGATCCAGTTGTCGAGGTCCATGTAGGTACCAACGATGTAGGTAGAACTAGGAAAGAGGTTCTGCAAAGTCACTACGAGGAGCTAGATACCAAAAAATTATTTTTTCTATTCATTCATGGGAGGTGGGCTTCGCTGACTGGGTCAGCATTTATTGCCCATCCCTAGTTGCCCTTGAGAAGGTGGTGGTGAGCTGCCTTCTTGAACTGCTGCAGTCCATGTGGTGTAGGTACTAAATTAAGAAGCAGAACCTCAAAAGTAATGATCTCTGGATTATTACCTGAGCCACGTGCAAATTGGCACGTGGCAAATAAGATTAGAGAGACAAATGTGTGGCTCAAAGACTGGTATGGGAGAAGTTGGTTCTGGTTTGTAGGGCACTGGCATCGGTACTGGGGAAAATGGGGGCTCTACTGTTGGAACAGTTTACACCTGAACTGTGCTGGGACGAGTGTCCTCACAAATCACGTAACTAGGGAAGTAGAGAAGACTTTAAACTAAACAAGAGGGGTGAGGGATCAAACTTGGGTAGAGGTAGCAATTCAAGGTGTAGAGTCAAGACAGGAGAGCAAAATAGTTATATGAGAAACGAGGGTCAGAGAATGGCAGGAAGTGACAGAGAGAAAAGACCTAAGAATATATCAACAGCCAAGGCTCAATGTTACAAAGGTAACAAAAAGCCAAAACTGAAGGCTCTCTATCTGAATGCGCATAACATTCATAACAAAGTAAATGAATTGATGGCCCACATTGAGGTAAATAAATATGACCTGATAGCAATTACGGAGATGTGGCTGCAGGACGACAAAGATTGGGTCCTCAATATTGAGGGGTACGTGACATTCAAGAAGAATAGGAAGCTGGGTAAAGGTGGAGGGGTAGCACTGTTAATCAAAGAGGGCATTGGTGCAATAGTTAGAGATGACCTTGGCTTAGGAGGTCAGGATGTAGAATCGGTTTGGGTGGAGATGAGGAATAGGAGGGAGAGAAAAGTTATTAGTGGGAGTGGTCTACAGGCCCCCTAACAGTAGCCACAGTGCAGGACAAAGTATTCAAGAGAAGATATTGTGTTCTTGTGATAAAGGGACGGCAATAATTAAGGGTGATTTTAATCTATACGTAAACTGGAAAAATCAGATTGGCAGTAGCAGCCTGGATGAGGAGTTTATAGAATGCTTTTTTGATAGTTTCTTAGAGCAGCATGTTCTGGAACCGACCAGAGAGCAGGTTATATTTGACTTGGTATTGTGTAACGTGACAGGGTGAATTAATGACCTCAGAGTGAAGGCACCCCTAGGTAGCAGCAACCACAATATGATTGAATTTTACATCCAGTTTGAAAGGGAGAAGAGTGGGTCTAAGACTAGTATCTTAAACTTAAATAAAGGCATCTATTTGGGGATGAAAGCTGAGCTAGCTGAAGTGAACTGGGAAACTAGGCTAGAGGATAGATTAATAGAGAAGCTGTGGCAGGCATTTAAGGGGATATTTCAGAGTAAGTACATTCCTATTATAAAGAAAAATTCCAAGGGGAGGACCCACCATCCGTGATTAACTAAAGAAGTTGAGTAAAGCATCAAATTTAAGGTAAAAGTATACAACTCTGTAAAGATGAGTGGCAGGACAGATGATTGGTCAGAATATAAAGAACGGTGGAGAATGATTAAAAGATTAACCAGTAGAAAGAAATTAGAGTATGAGAGGAAGCTAGCTAGAAATGTAAAAATGAATAGCAAGAGTTTCTACAGGTATTTAAAAAGGAAAAGAGTAAGTAAAGTGAGTATTGGCCCTCTGAGAACAGGGAATTAATAGTAAATAATAAGGAAATGATGGATGAAATGAACAAATATTTTGTTTCTGTGTTCCCTATAGAGAATACAAAAAACATTCCAATAATAGCTTCAAACCAGGAGGTGAAGGGAGAGGGGAACTTGGTGAAATTGAAATCAGTAGGGAAGGGGTACTGAGCAAATTGATGGACCTGTGGCTGGCAAGTCTCCGGGTCCCAATGGACTACATCCTAGGGCCTTGAAAGAGGTGGCTAATGAGGTAGTTGATGCGATGGTGTTAAATTTTCCAAAATTTGCTAGATTCTGGAAAGGTTCCATCAGACTGGAAAGTAATAAATATAACCCCTCTATTCAAGAAGAGAGGGAGGCAGAAAACAGGAAACTATAGGCCAGTTAGCTTGACGTATGTCGTGGGGAAGTTATTAGAATCGATCATTAAGGAGGTTATAGCTGGGCACTTAGAGCTCATGGCAATTGGGAAGAGTCCACATGGTTTTGTGAAAGGAAAATCATGTTTAACCAATTTATTGGAGCTTTTTGAAGGAGTAACATGCACAGTGGATAAAGGGGAGCCTGTAAACGTACTGTACTTGGATTTCCTGAAGGCATTTGACAAGATGCCACATCAAAGGTTATTACGGAAAATAAAAGTGCATGGTGTATTAGCCTGGATAGAAGACTGGCTGGCTGGCAGAAAGCAGAGAGTATGCATAAATGGGTCTTTTTCGTATTGGCAGAATGTGACGAATCCCACAGGGGTCTGTACTGGGGCCTCAACCTTTTACGATTTGTATCAATGACTTAGATGAGGGGAGTGAAGACACGGTAGCTAAATTTGCAGGTGACAAATATAGGTAGGAAAGTGTGTTGTGAAGAGGACATGATGTTGCAGATGGATAGGTTGAGTGAGAGGGCAAAGATCTGGCAAATGGAGTTTAATGTGGGAAAATGTGAAGGACAAAAAAAGCAGAGTATTACTTAAATAGAGAACAGCTGCATAATTTTGAGGTGTAGAGGGATCTAGGTGTTCTAGTACATGAGTCACAAAGTTAGCATACAGATACAGCAAGTAATTAAGAAAGCTATTGGATGTTACCCTTCATTACAAGAGGGCTTGAACATAAAAGTAAGGATGTTATGCTTCAGTTATGCAAGGCATTGGTGAGACCGCACCACGAATACTGTGTGCAGTTTCGGTCTCCTTATTTAAGGAAGGATATAAATGCATTGGAGGCGGTTCAGAGGAGGTTTACTAGATTGATACCTGGAATGAGCGGATTGTCTTACGAGGAAAGGTTGGACAGACTGGGCTTGTTTCCACTGGAGTTTAGAAGAGTGAGGGGTGATTTGATTGAAGTATACAAGATCCTGAACGGTCTTGACAAGGTGGATGTGGAAAGGATGTTTCCTCTTGTGGGTGAGTCCAGAACTAGGGGGGCACTGTTTTAAAATGAGGGGTCGCCCTTTTAGAACAGAGATGGGGACAAATTTTTTCTGAGGGATGTGCAACTTTGGAATTCTCTGCCTCAGAAGGCGATGGAGGCGGAGTCATTGAATACTTTTAAGGCAGAGGTAGAAAGATTCTTGTTAGGCGAGGGAATCAAAGGCTATCGGGGTCGATGGGAATGTGGAAATCGAAACACAAGATGATCAGCCATGATCTGATTGAATGGCGGAGCAGGCTCGAGGGGCCGAATGGTCTACTCCTCCTATTTCTTATGTTCATATGTCTGTTCTTATGTAAAAATTAGGAAATACTTCTACATACAAAGGGTGGTTGAAGTTTGAAACTCTTTCACAAATGGCTGTTGATGCTGGAGCAGTTGTAACTTTTAAATCTGAGACGGAGATTTTCTTTAAAATAAAGATAGTTGGAGATAAGGAGCAAAGACAGGTGCCCAAAAATCTGTTGATCTCAGTCTTAAATACACTATAAACTCTGGAATTCCCTCCCTAAACCGCTCACTCTCTCGCCCCCGCGCGCGCTCTCCCTCTTTCATCCTTTTAAGATGCTCCTTAAAACCTACCCAAGCTTTTGGTCGTCTGACCTTATATCCCATTACGTAGCTCAATGTCTTTATATAATCACTCTGGGATGTTTTATTACTATGTTAAAGGTACTATATAAATGCAGGTTATTGTTGGAATGTGAAATACAAGCTGGAAATCTATAGGTTAGCTGTATATGCAAAGAGCGGCTGGAGACATTTGGGCCTTACAGCCCTTTGTCAGAACCAGATGAATGATCAGTCTCCTGGAATGATTGTACGGTTTCTAGCTGACTTCCTTTATACTATTTGCTCTTTCTCCCCCTGTTGTGTGAAGTGATCTTTGATGTGGGTGAGGTGGATTTCAAACACAAGCCTTGCCTTTCGGTGTCACATTTTGATACAGAATCCTCTTGAATTCTGAAAAACGCTGTCGTTTTTCTCTTCAAAATAACCGAGCCGCAAGTTCAGAACTGGTTAAGACGAGGGTGAGGTTGATTTGCGTGGGGAATTGAATCTTGCAAGACGCCCACCTCAATCGTGGAGCAGGTTAGTTAAATGCAGGGTAGCACACTTGGTCTGCCTGGTGCCAGCATCAAAGGAGTGGGTTTACCCCTGATTGAAATTCTGCTGCAATGGAACTGTTAACGGAGGGCTTGGGCCCTACCACTAGATGGTGCAATTGCACCATAGTGCTGCAGTGGTGTTAAATAGTGGAAGTCATGTGCTACAGGTGAGTTACTCATAACACTGTCCTTTCCATTGCATTTATTACCTGGTGCAGATTGTTAGTGTAAACTGTAACCACTCTCTCTAGAATGTAATGCATGTGTCTCTGCTGTTTTATTACTTAGAAATAAAAGCTAAATAAACTTGAATACCATTCTCCAATCATATTTGAGACTACCAAAGTCTACATAAAGCACACATATATTGGTCATTAGGAAATCACACATTTCTGGTCACATTGAGGCGTTCAGTTGAAGGACAAATCTAGCTTACAGTAATGTTCCATTAAATCAAAGCCTTGTGTAGCATGCTTTCCTTCGTATCTAAAGTTAGGTCAGCGGGTTACAGATCCTAAGCAGGGCATGATCTTATTTGTTTTTGGAGAGTCTGTGACACTGGGCAGTCTGCTAAAAGCTTGTGGACTTGTTGGGTTCGCAGTGATTTGAAGGAACTTGAATGCTTCCGCTGTGTGTACCCTGGGTTCTGTTTTTGATGGTCTGTTCGGCGGCGCGTGTTTCTTCCGTCGAACGCTCCTGTCTTGATTTCACGCCCAAAGCGCTCGTGTGATTTTCACCCTGCAACTTGCTGCGGAAAAGCAAGATCTGACTGCAGCCCTGCAAATTCCGGTTATGGGGTGTTTGAGAACAGTGTGATGCTCTGCTAGTGCAAACTCATGCTCTCGTGTTGAAACGTGTCAACATTTTGGTTGTGAAATTGACAATACGAGGATTAAAGAAATGTTTTAGTTGCTGGAGTCTGAGAATGGGGTGGGAAATGAAGCTCCCGACATATTGACTCATTCAAGCTTGCCATAATGTCGAAGGTGAGTGACGTTTTCTATTGTTTAAACAGCTGATATTAGAAAAAGCAATTCAGAAAAGCATTACCGCAGACATAAGTAGGCAGACTTAATTAACGCATGACCTTCATAGCGTTCAATTGAATCTTTTTTTGTTTATGTCTGAATCAGAAATGAGTCACCGATCTCCTTGGCATTCCCGCTAAATTCTAATCGCGCTTGTGCCTCCAACGCCCTGCGCTGCATCGGAAGGAAAAGGATTGAATAACGTAACAAAATAATCCTTCGCTTCGGCATTTTGGGTTTGAGACAGGAGAGTTCAGCGCTGGAAGCGGTACATTTCTATGAACCATTGGCAGTGTTGACTACTCCCATGTCAGATATACTGCAGCTGGCCACGGTGGGAAGCTTTCCCCTCAACCATGCCCATAAATCCCAAACCCAGAAGAAGCTCATGACTTCACCATTACGCTGTTAACTGAGACACCACCAGTGGTGAATCCCAAGGGGCCTGGCTGCACTGCTGAAGATTCGCAAACACTTGCGCCGTGGGCTGTTTTCAACTTTGCAATGCTGCAGGATCCGAAATGCTGGCAGCTTTCCTGTTGTGTGTTCTTTTGAGATTTCCGGCCATTGTATAAACAGTGCAGCGAGAGAAACAACCCATCTTGTCCCAGAAGTGATCAGAGACTCTCAAATTTTCATGAGCAAGATTTTATAAAATCGTTAACTCTTTGAACGCTGCCTCCCTTAAAAAAATATTTGTCCTGTACCTTTTCAAACGGCGATAATCTGGGCTAAATGGTAGGAGGTTTGCAAGTAGATCTGGGAACTGGGCTAAGGGGAAAGCTGGGATGGGCATCTTTGACTCTTTCAGAGATAAAAACAAAAAACTGCGGATGCTGGAAATCCAAAGCAAAAACAGAAATACCTGGAAAAACTCAGCAGGTCTGGCAGCATCGGCGGAGAAGAGCACAGTTGACGTTTTGAGTCCTCATGACCCTTCAACAGAACTGAAGTTCTGTTGAAGGGTCATGAGGACTCGAAACGTCAACTTTGCTCTTCTCCGCCGATGTTGCCAGACCTGCTGAGTTCTGTTGAAGGGTCATGAGGACTCGAAACGTCAACTTTGCTCTTCTCCGCCGATGTTGCCAGACCTGCTGAGTTCTGTTGAAGGGTCATGAGGACTCGAAACGTCAACTTTGCTCTTCTCCGCAGATGCTGCCAGACCTGCTGAGTTTTTCCAGGTATTTCTGTTTTTGTCTTGACTCTTTCAGGCCTGGTAAGGTGGACATGAGATTGAAGACAAATTGTGATTCTTTCTAATTTTGTTTAGTATAACCAGTGTTTAACACTGGACATGCTTGAAAGTATCTTATATGCGAGGTTACCTGATGAATTGAAATTTACTGATTTTTTTTTTTAACCTGAAAAATTGAGCATCTGTATGATTCTTTCTGTTTGAAACCAGAATCCGATCAAAGTCATTTATAGATGAACACTTTCGTCAAATAGGGCTGGTTCCAAGCCTCCAAATTCTAACCCCATCTCCCTATCCAACTGATTGGCAGACTAGCAGAAGCTCCATCTCCTGATTTATTCTTGGCTTCTCATTCCCCACCTCACACAGCCTGATGAGTGATTCATGCTTGTGTACGGTCCCACAAAGAACCACACTGATACAGCAGAGGTGGAGGCCATTCGGCCCGTCGTGCTTGTGCCAGTTTTTTGGTGGAGCTATCAGACTAACCCCAATTCCCCCTGCTCCTGCCCTATAGCTGTGCAGTTGTTTTCACCTTCAAGTATCTCTCCACCCCCACCCTTCGAGAAGTTACTGTTGAATCTGCGATTCCACTACCCTTTCATGCGATCTATTTTGGACCACAATAACGCTCCACGTAAAGTTTTTTTTTCATGTTGTTTCTTTTGCCAGTAAACTGCTTCCCCCACTGCCCCACCCAGCATGGGCAGCCATTTTACATAAGGTATGTAAACAGCAGAGGAAAGAAGGACTGTGAAACTGTGTTTGATGGTGTTGATGAGGGGCTAAAGTTGATCAGAATGCCTAAAATACTCTCTCCACTTGCCGATTGGTGCTCTCAAACTCCTGTTATAGGAATTCAACCTACATAACCTTCAGACCCAGAGCTGAGATGACAGCTAAGTGTATTAAGAACATAAGAACGAGGAACAGGAGTAGACCATTCGGCCCCTCGAGCCTGCTCCACTATTCAATACGATCATGGCTGATCATCTCGTGTTCCGAATTCCGCATTCCCATCGACCCCCGATAACCATTGATTCCCTTGCCTAACAAGAATCTATCTACCTCTGCCTTAAAAATATTCAATGACCCCGCCTCCACCACCTTCTGAGGCAGAGAATTCCAAAGTCACACAACCCTCTGAGAGAAAAAAATTCTCATCTCTGTCCTAAAAGGGTGGCCCCTAATTTTAAAACAGTGCCCCCTAGTTCTGGACTCACCCACAAGAGGAAACATCCTTTCCATGTCCACCTTGTTGACACCATTCAGGATCTTATAAACTTCAATCAAATCACCCCTCACTCTTCTAAGCATCAGTGGAAACAAGCCCAGTCTGTCTAACCTTTCCTCATAAGACAACCCACTCATTCCAGGTATCAATCTAGTAAACCTCCTTTGAACCGCCTCCAATGCATTTACATCCTTCCTTAAATAAGGAGACCAAAACTGCACACAGTATTCGAGGTGCGGTCTCACCAGTGCCCTGTATAACTGAAGCATAACATCCTTTTATGTTCAAGCCCTCTTGTAATAAAGGATAGCATTCCATTAGCCTTCTTAATTACTTGCTGTACCTGCAAACTAACTTGTGACTCATGTACTAGAACACCTAGATCACTCTGCACCTCAGAATTATGCAGCCGTTCTCTATTTAAGTAATACTCTGCATTTTTGTCCTTCCTGTCAAAGTGAATAACTTCATATTTTCCCACATTAAACTCCATTTGCCAGATCTTTGCCCACTCACTCAGCCTATCTATATCTATCTGCAACCTCCTCATGTCCTCTTCACAACATACTTTCCTACCTATCTTTGTGTTGTCTGCAAATTTAGTTATCATGTCTTCACTCCCCTCATCTAAGTCGGTTTAAGGTGTGGGGGGGGGGGGGGGTGGTGGAAGAGAAGTTGAGGGCGGGGTGGTTGTAGGGACAAGCAAGCAGTGATAGGAGCAGATAATCAAAAGATGTCACAGACAAAGGAACAAAGAGGTGTTGAAGGTGGTGATATTATCTAAGAGAATGTGCTAATTAAGAATGGATGGCAGGACACTCAAGGTTCAGCTCTAGTGGGGGTGGGGTGGAAAGACTGACAGGGCATTAAAGGTATAGATTTTAAAATAATGGAAATAGGTGGAAAAAGAAAAATCTATATAAATTATTGGAAAAAACAAAAGGGAGGGGGAAGAAACGGAAAGGGGGTGAGGATGGGGGAGGGAGTTCAAGATCTAAAGTTGTTGAATTCAATATTCAGTCCGGAAGGCTGTAAAGTGATGAAGGGTCATGAGGACTCGAAACGTCAACTCTTTTCTTCTCCGCCGATGCTGCCAGACCTGCTGAGTTTTTCCAGGTATTTCTGTTTTTGTTTTGGATTTCCAGCATCCGCAGTTTTTTTGTCTTTACCTCATCTAGGTCATCGATGTAAATTGTAAAAAGTTGAGGCCCCAGCACAGACCCCTGTGGGACTCCATTCGTCACATCCTGCCAATCCGAAAAAGACCTATTTATGCATACTCTCTGCTTTCTGACAGCCAGCCAATCTTCTATCCAGGCTAATATGTTACCCCCTACACTATATGCTTTTATTTTCTGTAATAATCTGAGAGAAAGACATTGTACTAATCTGCATTCCTGAGAGGGGAGCAAACTTGTGCTGCTTTTTATAATTCCCCATTATAATCGCTCCACCATTGGTGGCTGTGCCTTCAATTGCTTAGGCCCCAAACTCTGGAATTCTTCCCCTGCACCCCTCTCTCCCCCTTTGAAAGGTTCCTAAAAACATAGGTCTTTGACCAAACTTTAGATCACCTGACCTAATATCTCCTTTATACTAGTCCCATGGAAGCTCATTGAGGCATTTTATTACATTAAAGGTGCTGTATGAATATAAGTTGTTGTCTCTCTCGTCCATCCAGAGGAAAGTTTTAACTTGATCAAAATTGAGATCAGCAGGTGTCAAGACCCTAATGAAGAATGGATTCAGGTTAGAGAATTGTTTTCCCAAGGATAAATCAAAGAATTGACTGTTTTTAGCCCTTGTATTTGTGGCATTCCACGGCCTGAAGTAACTGTCTGCTCCACATGTTTCTGTCTGGCAGGAAATTTCTTTTTACCCAAAACAGGAACTTTGAAATCCATTTACTAAAGATCCACTGGGCTTTGGCTCGTGGAAAGGAGAGGGGACTGCAATTCGGAGGCAGCTCTTGTCGGAGAACAATGCAGCTGAGGCACTGGGCATAAATACTTGGCTAAGTGACAGGATTATTAACTGTCTGAGTGCATTGTCTCGGTGTGAATGGCGGGTCACAATCCCATAACCTCGCAGGTTGTGGAGAGCGCAGATAAGATTTCAGTGGATCAAAGAGAGAGAGAAAAAGAAATAACAGCAGTGGGTTGATGTTGGGGAGCCGGTGCCTTCGCTCAGATCAAAAATAGCACGGCAACTCACAAACTGCCGAGCTGGTTCATCCGAGCTGATTGAGACTCTGCGTCTGGGTCAGGGGAAGGAGAAAAGAGGCAGCTGTTCCATTCTCCGCTGCTGACCAGCGATCTCTCTCTCTCTCTCTCTCCTTTTTGTTTAATTTGTTCTCGAGGTTTGGGTATCATTGGCATTTGTTGCCCATCTCTAATTACCCTGAGATGGTGATGGTGGGTCGTCTTGAACCACTGCGGTTACAACCAGATTAACGGGTGAATTGACTCCTCCCTTTGCCCAGTTCCTGAGTTGGTTGTAACCGAGTTTGAATTTAAAAAGGAGGCGGTATTGCCAATTCACTCTATATGTTCAGCGGCATATAGCTTGGTGCAAAAAATAAGCCAGTCAGGTTCCTTAAGTTAACAAGAGTTTTCTTGCTAAAACTCAATCTGGTAAAGATGCAGAAATTATTAACAAAAGGTTTAAAATGTACAATTATGCCCAGCTACCCACTAATGCAAAAACAACGCGCACGCCAATCCCCCACCCGTGCCCCCACCAAGCATGCAAAGAAGTGTAGCTCTGCAGAGTATCGGATACTTAAAAAACTTGGCCAAGTAACAAGTCAGGAAAAATATTATTCACGGGAGCGTCCAGGTGCTTGTTCACAGCTGAAGGGCCCCGGTCCACAGTAGCTTCTGGTTCTTGGGGTTTCTCACTGGAGACGGCGGGTGTTGATTTGGAATTTTCCTTTAAGAGCACTCGCTCGTAGCAATGAAGCCTTCTGGTGGCTTTTTCAAATCGCAAGCAGCTCTGAGATGTTTCAGGAGGAGGAGAGTTGGGGTAAGGCTGTTGTACCTGTGGCAGTCTCTCTGACTATCCAAAAATCCAGTATCATTTTTACACCCAAAAGCTGGATCACGTGACCTCTCTCTCCGAGCTCAGTAGACTCCGTGTCTCTATAAAGCAGCTTATGTCCTCCACGAGTGCAACAACGAGTGCTGTTGTAAACCAGTGTCCTTAGCTGAGGAAAAGTGTGCTTTTCCAAAAAGTTCAATACATATGTATGTCCAGCCAGTGACATTATAAATTAAGATTTTTTGATATAACACATCATAATGAGTTCTTGTGGCAGTGGTGTTTCATCGAGAATTTTAACCCAGGGTCCAGGAAAATAATATAAGCCCCACTCAGAATGGTGCATGGCTCTTAAGGCGATGGCATTTGCATGATTTTGGGGTTGTCCTTCTTAATGCTGGAGATTGAGGGCTGGGTAGTGCTGTCGGAGTAAGTTTGGCAAGTTGTTCCAATTCATGCAGTAGATGGCACATACTGCAAGCGCCATGCGCCGATTGCTAAGGAAGTATCGAGTTCGTTAGAGGGCGCGTGTCTCATCACATTCCTGACTTCAACTTTATGGATAATGGAGAGCTACCTGGAGGGAAACTACTTGTTTCATGGTTCCCTGCTGTTGTAACCACTGTGTTGATCTGGCTGATCCAGTTAAACTTCTAGTGATTGGTGACCCCCCCCGCCTCAGGATAAGTTGGTCGTGCTTTTGGTGGTTAGGGAGTGGTGTTTTAGGTGTTTGCTTGTTGGGGATTGTCCATTGCTGGCGGTGTGACCAGGGCCTATTGTGGGTTTGTATTGGTTGCTTCATTATCAACAGATTTCTGAATGGAATTGCATCCTGTACTACTCCTGACCTTTGACAAAGGCCCCCCAACTCGTATGAAACTTGGCTTTGCATGAACTCGCTCAGCTCTCGCGTTTTTTTTTCATTCATTCATTCGTGGGATGTGGGCTTCGTTGGCTGAGCCAGCATTTTTATTGCCCATCCCTAATTGCCCTTGAGAAGGTGATGGTGAACTACCTTCTTGAACCACTTCAGTCCATGTGGTGTAGGTACACCCACAGTGCTATTAGGGAGGGAGCTCCAGGATTTTGACCCAGCGACAGTGAAGGAACGGCGACATATTTCCCAAGTCAGGATGGTGAGTTACTTGGAGGGGAACCTCCCAGGTGGTGGTGTTCCCATGTATCTGCTGTCCTTGTCCTTCTAGGTGGTAGTGGTCATGGGTTTGGAAAGTGCTGTCGAAGGAGCCTTGGTGAGTTCCTGCAGTGCATCTTGTAGATGGTGTACACTGCTCCTCCTGGCTGCAGCCTCCCTTGCCAGCATGCCATTTATCCCACTTCCACCATCGCTCCTTCCGGAGTGATACCAACTGGCTCTTTCAAAGAGTAATCCAGTGTGTGCTGTACTATTCAATAATTCAACATTTTAACAGAAAGGAAGGTTGTGGTATTAATGGGATTGTCCACCTGTTCTGTGCAGGCCTTGGTTGGAATCCACCATTTCCAGGATTATAATAAATCTTGTTCAAGGCTTCATTGCTACTGTATTTTAACAAGGGGCTTGTGCAGCTCTCTCTCTCTGAGTGCTGACTGAATGTAACCAGTCTGATGCTTATCTGCACCGTCACAAAATGTGGAATAGAGCTCAGGCCACAGATTAATCAATTGACTGCTGAGTTCATAAGAAGCTGGATGGTTTCCGATGTACTTATTCTGTCAGTGTGCTCCATCTGTTTCCTCCATGGTCTCAAATGTGCTCATTTCTCTCGGCAGGTTACAGACCTCTGCAGACATATTGTTTTTGCTCTATTCCCCCCACAGCGTGTGCACTTGAGCTAAAAATAAAACGTGCCCCCAGAATTCGGTCAACAGCAAAAACATAACAGCTCTGCGAATTCAAAAAAAATGACACAAAAGTGCACAAATGTGAAAACAAAGTTGTCATTTATTTGTTACTAACAGGGTCTGAGTTCCCTCTTGTTGAGATTCTTAACTTTGGCAAAATAGTGACACAAAGAAACTCTGAGCAAAACGGTGCACGGAAAAGATGGTCAGGAAAACGGGACAAAAGCAACTCGCTGAGATGGGGTCAAGCTATCAGGTTAAGAATGTTAAAGATGTTTTGGAAAGTCCCTGAGTTCTTTGACCCTTATTTTCACAGCATGTGTTCATGTATGTAATGAGTTTCATGCTGTGGGTATGGGTGGTGGGGGGGAGGGAGGAAGGAGAGAAATAATCTATATTTGTACAATCAAGACCATTTAGGCTGTGGATGGAATTGGAAAGTATTCGCAAAAGACACTGGTTGAAAACCCCAGAGTTTCATGCAATAAAAACCACATTTGCTTTGGTTACATTAAACCAGTGACAATGACTGTGTGGTACAGCCTTTGTATAGTTTCTGTTCTTTGTTGCCCTTCTCCTACCCTCCCCCACTCCCCGCAAGGGATGACTCTGGTTGACTGATTCTTAGAGGTCTAAAGCAATATTTCACACTGTGAAGCTTCCTTTGTTTGCGAAGGACCTGCGTGGTCCTGGGAATCCCCCTCTCTCTGAAATAGTTGGAGCCGAGACTAAAACAGATGTTGGACAAATAAACTTTTTCAGTTTAAGACAGTTAGTTAGTCATCCAGGTTTTAATGTCATCCGGGTGTTGATATATGACTCTGGGATGCTTGCAATATTCTGTAAAGGTTTGACAGAAGGCAAGTGTGGGCTGTCTGGAACAAGTTCTGCATATACGAAAATCTCTTTTTCAATTGCCCAGTTATTCTGCTTCAAACTACTGCTCTCCACATCATTGACTGAGCTAGACGTGCATGCCAGGAGTTGTGCCCCCCAAAGCTGCCTCTTTTTATTTTATTCCCCATTCCCCCCCCCCCCCCCCCCCCAAAATAAATAAAGTTTATCGTTCTTACATTGGAAAGATCCAACTAAATCAGATTGCTTGCAGTTGGGATTATTATTACTTTTTCTTAGCTTGAGACAAAAAAACACACATCAGGAGAGCATGTTTTATTATGTGATGTGTTCACTTGTTGCTGAATGTGGTGCTGTATCTAGTGTGTGCTATCTGGTTCTTTCTATTCCCTTTCTTTTGGGAGTGGTTTCCTAACTGTGTAACGGCTGGTGCATTCCCTGTCCTATTTTACCTGAAGTAAACTCAGAACATCTTGCAAAGTAGGAACTTTGAGTGTGACTTTATTTATTTATATTTGTGTGGGTACGTTTGCTGTGGTGTAAGAGTCAGGAAGGAAAGTGCCTGCTCTAAGCATCCAGTTTGTTGTAAGGAAGTGGAGGAGGGAGGGAGAAGAAAATAGTCAGTTTAATCATGATGAAGGGCACAGGGCTGCGTCCTTACCTCTTAACGGACTGACTGGCCCAGCCTGTGCATTTCCAGCATTATCTGCTTTTATTCAAGATTTCTAGCTCTCCCTCTTTGACTTTTAAAACTAAAACATTCACGTTTTGTGATCCTAAATTAGGGCAGCGAGGGCTGAAAGGTAAGCTTGGGTTTTTGTGTAATGGTGAACTCCGCTCAGGAACTGTTTCTTGGGCTCTTGCATCATAACTTTTGGACACGGCCCATCATTTACTTACTGTAACCGGCTTTTCAAAAACATCCTGGCATCATTTGCCCTTTCGCTCCCACTTGGAAAAGTCCCCTATTTTATTCTAGAGACACTAAACTCAGTTCAGTTACTTAACAGTATGGATCAATATATGTAGGATGTTGCTCCGTTGCTAATTAGTACTTACAACATTCACTCTTACAGGTCTGTCTGACATGCTGCCCACGTGATGTGATGGTCCGAATTGATCAGTTCTGCCGATCACATAACATCAAATTCTTTGCTGGGGACGTCTTCGGTTACCATGGTTATATGTTTTCTGATTTGGGAGAGCACGAGTTTGTGGAGTAAGTTTCTAAATAATTAAGTTGCTTCTTTCACAAATGTACCTCAACTGTTTTCTTGGTTTTGTGACTTGCCAGCAAATTATTCTTTTCCCCTCGCCCCATTCCCTATGGAGACTGTGACTTTAGCTGCAAATAACACAGACGAGCTGCATGACTGTTGTGCCTTATTCCTCCGCTTCCTCTTCCGCCTCTCTGCAGCCTTTGACATGGCGGACGACAGCATCTCCTCCGTTGTCCAATTCACTGCAGTTGCCCTCACTTTGTTCCGCTCTTGCGTCTCTGATCGTAGCCCGAGTATGTGCAGCGACAGCTTTTTTTCCACCCGAACCCTGACTTGAGCCCCTGCCCAGGATGAGGTTCAGTTGAGCTTTCCTCTTGAAATGGCTTTCATCAAGGCCCATTCGCAAGAGAACTACTCTCAAGTCTGAATCATAACCCCTATTTTCTCGTGCAAGACCCATTGGATGTTTCCAACGAAGCACAAGTGCCTTGTGGAAAATGTAAATATGCTATTGTAAGAAAGCATTGAAAATGTGACCAACAGCCAATTTTTAATCTCCATTAAATATTCTTCAGAGAGAAGCAAAAGGTGGTAAAAGTTGGACCGGGTGAGGAAGATGGACCTAAAGCTAAAAAAGTGAAGATTGATCCAAATGAAACTACTTTGATCAAAAAGGTATGTAAACCAGTCCTAAAGCAATGCTGCAATTTCAGCCCTTTGGAATAAGGATAGGATGGGCATCCAATTATTAAGCCAAATTTGGAAGGAATAGAGTTGAGATACTTCTGATTATTTAGTTTGATTCATGTAGAATCTTATTATATTGTTTCTTGGGATACGTCGATAGCCAAGCCAGCATTTGTTGACCATCCCTAACTGCCTTTGAAAGTGGCCTTGCTCGGCCGTTTCAGAGGGCAGTTGAGAGTCAACAACATTGCTGAGGATCTGGAGTCACATGTAGGTTAGACCAGGTAAGGGTAGCAGATTTCCCTCCCTCTGGAGATATATCCATCACTTCTTCGGGTATAACCCAACCCCAGCCCATGTTGTCGAAGTTTTTCCTCTTGCACTCATCAGGAAAGACATGAGAATGCCAGATTTCAAAGGGAAAAACAATGCATGAGAGAAGAGTGCTGATTGGTTGGCAAGATGACTCGGGTCAAGGCATTGCCATGGAGAATGCACCAGGAACCATTGTTCCAGTGCTGTTGTTTGATTTTTTAAAAAGCGTTATGCCTGGACATGTTACTTTTGCCTGCAGAGGATGGGCCTCTGTATATGAATATATGTAGCTTCTAACAAACATGAGCGAGCCACATTGTGAGCCCGACGTTGTTAGTGTAATTCTTAGCGCACTCAGGATTGTTCAAGTGCTGTCCAATCGCAGAATCACATCTAACGTTTCACATTATGTCCTGTTGCAAGCATGAGCTGGTTGGGTACGGTCAGCACTCTGCCTATTGCGGACACCCGAAAGAATGTGCTGATTGATGTGATTCGCCAGTCGTTGGGACATACTGCCTGCGTACTTGGCATTACACTGGCACTGAAATTCATATACCACATTATTCATTTGTGTGTTGGGCAGAATGCCTTTTTATCTTGACGGCAGCCTCCTGTTAGTCAAAATACCACTCATTGCTACTGCATAGTAACAGCGTGAGACGGCTAGATTCACCTTTTGCTCAAATTTTTGAGATGCTTTCGAGGATAAATTGAGGTCGACTGGGCACTTTTCAGGTCCGAAAGTGGTAAGTTTGTCTGTCCTGGAAATCATCATCATCTTTATATTTTTATTTAAAACAAAGATGCAAATGCAAGTCCTTCTCTTTACCATTAAAGCACCAAGCCTGTACAATAGTAGTTTGAAACAGATTTGGGAAACATTCAATAACCAATGCGCTATTCCTGTCCATTAAATAATTTACTTGCATATCTTTTTAATAAACGATGCAGTTTTTGGCGTTGTTGAATCAGGATTGTGCATTGTATGCAGTTTGCTATAATTGCTCCAGTTAATTTTCACTAATTTAATTTTCAGTAATTTAATTGAGTTGCTCCTGTGTATAGTTTCATACTATAGCAAGGTAATGGCCTCTTTTTACCTCATTGGCATCATTGTTAAGATGGATAAAGAAATGTAATCACTTTCTATGACTGATCACTGGAATTTGTGCAAGCAGTATTGCCATTTCTGCCAGAATTTAGAGATTGATGCAGCTTTTATTGATCACAAAAGTTAAAATGCAAAATGTAATTTAAAAAAAAAAGAATTTTGGACAAATCTACATGTGGCAACTCTTAAATGTACATTGCCATGTATACAGAGTATGTCATTTTCATTACACAACCTTGGCAATCTTTTTGAGATGTTTATGAACAACGGTTATGGCAAATTATCAGATCCACTCTTGCATAAGAGGACTGTGCAGCTTCGTTACTAATCCAGATCATCATAGTGCAGTGCAGTCCTTAAATTTCTAAATCCTTGCTTGATCCCAGCCAGTGATGGGCAGTCCGCAAGCTACATGCGGCTCATCAGGGTCCTGAGTGCAGCCCGCGAGACATTTTGTTGACTGTTGCCCGTGCACAGGGCTGTCAGATTCCAGTGGTTTCCAGCCGCAATGGTTTTTTTCCACTGGTATTACTAAAGTGATACTCGCGCAAAACAAGGGCACGTGAAGCGAGGTGTGTGCTGATTGCACTCAACATTGACTGTGAGAGCCGTGCGCTCCCTCTGCGTCCAATCAAAGCGCTGCTGCGATGCCCGATTTCAATCTTGCGGCCCACTGAGCTGGAGGAGGGCCACTCATGGACCCGCTCGCTCAACTGGGTTGCCCTTATTTGATCATAACAGTAGTGCTGTGGTTTTATAGGTGTAAAGATGGTCAGAATGTCTGCTGTTTGCCCTGCAATAGGTTCCCAGAAAAGCACTAGCCCAGTGCAGTGATTTCAGAAGCACTTTCCAGGGAAGAGGGAATTGAGGGCTGGAGTTAAACCAGACCAACAGAGGGCAGCTTTGCTTCAAAATCCTGCCTATTGCAGAATTGTTACAATGCATTATTCTCCTGAGTGCAACTCTTAAAAGTTGCTCATTTGAATGCGTATTTAATAAGTGCTGTAATTTCACAGTGCGCGCCGATTTAGATTTGTATTTGACTGACAGAACTGAGAGCAGGACTAGCAGATAAAGAGCATTTGTCTTTAACTTAATTGGTTGTCTGAAGATCTAGTAGTCAAGTGTTGCTTCTGATCTCTGTGTAAAAGTGACATTGTTTCTGGCTTTTGGGCGTTCGACTGAATTGTTGGCCGGAGGCTAGCATTTTACATTTGGCAGTCGGAGCATTTCTGTAGTAGAAAGAGTTTGATGGAAATACTCCCTCTGTGACGACTGAACGGAGATTTCTGATTCTTTATCTCTTTTTAGTTTGGTGTTTTTAGAAATTTCAGACGAAAGGGCAGTGTTGCCTCTTAAAGTAGCTGCTGCTAATTAGGGCTGATGAGATAAGTACCGGACAACAGTGTTATTGGCATTGTTAAAGAATTGGTGTGCAAAAGGCATTCAACCAGCACTTGGGGAAAATCCCATCTCTTTGTTCCGTCAGATTAACAGGATCCAGGAGACCTGGCATCTTTTATTTTGGAATTCTGAATGCGCTCTGGAATTCCCCTATCATTCCAATACTGACCACTCCTGCTTGCTTATAATTAACACCAGCTAAATGTAGATTCATCTCAGTTGAGGATGCAGAAGACTTTCTGAGAATTCACAAATTTTGTGAAACAATCGGCTTAAAATTTTCACTTTTTTTTTTCCTCATTCATAATTGTGTCTGAAATCTCCTGAGCTATGTGCAGTTTCACTTGAGTTCCTCCCCAAGTTTATAATAGTAATTGATTTTTTTTTTTGGCATGTTGATTGCCAAACCTCTCTCAGGCTCCTTTCCTGAGTTCAGTCTTTTAGTAATTAACTTTAATACCTGAAGGAGATTGACCTTATTTTTTTTAAGAAGTGTCTGTGTGAGATTATAACACCACGTTGTTGCTTCACACCACAATGATGCTGCAAAATTCCCCAGTTGCTGCAATGCATAAGCAGTTGAATGTCGACCTTATCGACCGTGTGTTTGATGGAGCTCGCTTGCTGCACTCACCTTGGGTCAGCATCGTCAATTGCCAAGTTAGGGAGAGGCAATAAGTGCTGGCCTAGCCAACAACACCTACATCCTACAAATGAAGTTTTAAAAAAAAAATGTTCAGTGAGCTCCATATGAAAGCAAAGCAAGAGTCCATTTCCCTCTGAGGCTGGTGGATAGGAGACTGATGTTTGTGATTTAGTTGTCTCTGCTTTATGCATCCTTCTCCCCCCCCAACACCTCTGCTGCCTAGTTGCTCTGAGGACAAGGTTTCTCCATTATCAAAGCAACATCTTGGCTTTAAGGATTACTGAATTTTATGACAGCAGAAGTCCATTCAGCCCATCATGCCTGTCCCCGCTCTCTGAAAAGGCTGTTCGCTTGAACCTGATGCATTTTTTTTTGTTGTTTTGTGAAATATTTACTGACTTCCCTTTTGAAAACTAATTTTGCTTCTATCACCGTTTCTGCTGGGCCTTTCGATCTTCTGCTTGTGAGAAATGTTTCTGATCTTTTTCCCTTTTTCCTCTTTGCAACCAGGAGACGAGCTGTGACATTGTCTTCCCCCTGTCAATAAAACCAGCCACCTCTCCTCCCCCTTTGGGGGTGAGAGTTTTGTTGCTCTTGCAATAAGTTAGAGCCATCCTGGCTAATGGCCCAAGGACCTGGACAATTGGATATGTACTTGAGATTTTACAGGGCTATAGGGTAAAAGTTGACAACTGGGACTAATTGGATAGTTCTTTCAAGGAGCCAGCGCAGGCTTTCCTTCTATGGCAACTTTTCCAAACGGATTCAGTGAGGGTCAGATGAGTTGCAGTACCCCACAAACTGGCTCAGACGACTCCTCTGCACGTTTTCCAGTCCCCGCCGTTTGAGATCTTTCTTTTTAAAACAGCAGGAATTCATTTTGTTTATTAAAGCGCAACCCTGTCTCAAAATCTTTTCAATGGTTGACCTGCCTGGTTCTGACCTGCGGCTCCACTTAACCTCCGAAGGCTTGATGATGCCGTGCTTAGTCTGAGCTAATGTCTTCAGTTCAGCACCCTGGAAAGACTCCTCAACGAATCTATTTGCTTTTTCGGAAAAAAAATCACTCTCCACCTTTCCTGAAGGCATTGACTTCTTGCAGACCACAAGTCCAAGGTCAGCGAGGCCACTGGTAACTGAATTAAGTTGAATTCTGCTTTAATTGCATGGAATTTCAGAATTTGGTGTTTTGAGGATAGCTTTCTCCAGTTTCCCTTCCCTCCCCTCCCCCCATAAAATGGAATGCCAATGATCCAATGCTTCTGCTGTAATATACAAAGGGAGCCCACTGGTTTCCACTGATTGAATGCGATGATATTGCATTGGTTCCTGAAGTTCTTCCGCTATCTTTCGGGAATTTCTCTCCGTGTTTCATCCTAGCAAAATCAGTGGGCTTCTCAGTGCCCCTTTGAGTGATTTTTAAATAAAAGTGGGTATTTTACCACAGGGGGCATCACAATTGAGCTTGATCTTATGCTCACCTGCAGAACCTGAAACGAGAAACCTGGCTGTTTCTTCGCTCATCCACACTTTCTCTTCAAAGAAAGCGGCATTACAACCCAGCCGGGCTGCCCACGTACTGACTGGCCTGCCGGAAATGAACTGAAACAGCACAGATTGCAAATGCTGCCTGAGGCATTCCTAGTCTGTGTTTCTAAGCCAGTGGGAGCTGCATTTCATTATCTTAACATTGTTTGAACCCTTGTTCGGTGTTAGCTTGAGTACAGCAGTGAAGTGTAATTATGGCTGAATCACGTTTTTGTGCTTTGCCCACTTGAACCAGTTTTTATGTTGATGGAATAGTGACCCAGAGGCCAGCGCTAATAATTCAGAGGTTGAACGTTTATGTTCAGATCCAAAACCTGGATATTAAAAGTTGGTATCGGTCAAAAACGTGGCCATGAAACTGATGTGTTGTTTAATGTCTCGACTGAAAGACAGCACCCTGTTAGTACTGCACTGAAGTATTGGTCTAGACTCCAGTAGTGTATTTTGCTTTATAATACTAGGGTAAAGTATTGGTGTTACAGAAATAAGAACTAAAAGGGCTGGAGAAACTCAACAGGTTAGGCAGCATCCGTGGAGAGAAACAGAGTTAACATTTCAGATTGATGACATTTCATCAGGGCAGGTGTTATAGGTCTGTTGCTGAATTTGGTAATTTAGGATGTATTTAGTGTGTTGCACAAGAAGTCAATTTTCTCAAATTGATTTTGTTTTAATTGTTTATTATTCCCAATGCTCTAAGCAGCCTGTCAGCAACAATATGATGATCATTTTCCATTTATCCTGCTGACCTGAGATTGAAGTGTTTTGTTTCTGTCTGGCTCCAGACTAGGGAGTGTTATACATCTACTGGCCTCTGTAAGATCAAGTTAATGCTTCAGACCCATTTGGTGCTGCAGGGCGAAAGGAACTGGGTACCTTTCAGATGAATTAAGTGTTCAGTGAAAGACTGGCTGGAAATAAAAGGGCAGAACAAAAGAATTTTAAAGTTTACACCCGCTCCCCCCCCCCACCCACCTCCCTTCCCCAGGGACAGTCTAAATATAATAGTGCAGCAAAATCATCTGCTCAGAAGGTGGTGGTGATACCTGATATAGCCACACAGGAAATTATTTCAGTTAACTTAAACTAAGGGGTACTGTTGATGCTGCTGGCCTTTGACTTGCTGAACACAGCAAGTAAAAACAGACCTTTCACTTGCAGCAGGGCCTGGAGTTTGTACTTTAGAACACTCAAACCATTAATAAAGAAAAGGCTACCAAGATCTTTCCCTGCATTGAGCCAGATGATGTGCAGACTTTTACTGCTCCACGTATCTTCCACATTCCAAACCAGTCAACCCAGTAAGAATTGGAGGTAAAAACAAAAAGCTAAAAGCTACTGCGGATGCTGGAAATCCAAAACAAAAACAGAATTACCTGGAAAAACTCAGCAGGTCTGGCAGCATCGGCGGAGAAGAAATCAGTTAACGTTTCGAGCCTTCATGGCCCTTCGGCAGAACTGGAGCATAGTTAGAAGAAGGGAGAAATATAAATTGGTTTAAGGTGGGTGGAGGGGGGTGGGGGGGGGGGGGTGGTTGGGGGGGGGGAGAGACATTGGGGGTGTGGTGATTGTGGAGATGAGCAGATAATCAAAAGATGTCACAGACAAAAGGGTCAAAGAGGTGTTGAAGGTGGTGGTATTTGTCTGAGAAAAGTGCTAATTAAGAATGGAAGACAGGATATTCAAAGTACAGCTCTAGTGGGGGTGGGGTGGAAAGACTAAAGGTTTTAGTTTTAGATTTAAAAATAATAGAAATAGGTGGGGAAAGAAGAATCTATATAAATTATTGAAAAAAAAAGCGGGGGGGTGGAAAGAAACGGGGTGGGGATGGGGGGGAGGGGGAGTTTAAGATCTAAAGTTGTTGAATTCAATATTCAGCCCGGAGGGCTGTAAAGTGCCTAGTCGGAAGATGAGGTGCTGTTCCTCCAGTTTGCGTTGGGCTTCACTGGAACAATGCAGCAAGCCAAGGACAGACATGTTGGCAAGAGAACAGGGTGGAGTGTTAAAATGGCAAGCGACAGGGAGGTTTGGGTCTTTCTTGCGGACAGACCGCAGGTGTTCCGCAAAACGGTCGCCCAGTTTGCGTTTGGTCTCTCCAATGTAGAGGAGACCGCATTGGGAGCAACGAATGCAGTAGACTAAGTTAGGGGAAATGCAAGTGAAATGCTGCTTCACTTGAAAGGAGTGTTTGGGCCCTTGGACGGTGAGGAGAGAGGAAGTGAAGGGGCAGGTGTTGCATCTTCTGCGTGGGCATGGGGAGGTGCCATAAGTGGGGGTTGAGGAGTAGAGGGTGATGGAGGAGTGGACCAGGGTGTCCCGGAGGGAACGATCCCTACGGAATGCCGTCAGGGGGGGTGAAGGGAAGATGTGTTTGGTGGTGGCATCATGCTGGAGTTGGCGGAAATGGCGGAGGATGATCCTTTGAATGCGGAGGCTGGTGGGGTGATAAGTGAGGACAAGGGGGACCCTATCATGTTTCTGGGAAGGAGGAGAAGGCGTGAGGGAGGATGCGCGGGATATGGGCCGGACACGGTTGAGGGCCCTGTCAACGACCGTGGATGGAAAACCTCGGTTAAGGAAGAAGGAGGACATGTCAGAGGAGCTGTTTTTGAAGGTAGCGTCATCAGAACAGATGCGACGGAGGCGAAGGAACTGAGAGAATGGGATGGAGTCTTTACAGGAAGCGGGGTGTGAGGAGCTGTAGTCGAGGTAGCTGTGGGAGTCGGTAGGCTTGTAATGGATATTGGTGGACAGTCTATCATCAGAAATTGAGACAGAGAGGTCAAGGAAGGGAAGAGAAGTGTCAGAGATGGACCATGTGAAGATGATGGAGGGGTGGAGATTGGAAGCAAAATTAATAAATTTTTCCAGGTCCCGACGAGAGCATGAAGCAGCACCGAAGTAATCATCGATGTACCGGAGAAAGAGTTGTGGGAGGGGGCCGGAGTAGGACTGGAACAAGGAATGTTCCATATACCCCATAAAGAGACAGGCATAGCTGGGGCCCATGCGGGTACCCATAGCCACACCTTTTATTTGGAGGAAGTGAGAGGAGTTAAAGGAGAAATTGTTCAGTGTGAGAACAAGTTCAGCCAGACAGAGGAGAGTAGTGGTGGATGGGGATTGTTGGGGCCTCTGTTCAAGGAAGAAGCTAAGGACCCTCAGACCATCCTGGTGGGGGATGGAGGTGTAGAGGGATTGGACATCCATGGTGAAGAGAATTGGAGGTGGTTAGCTCTAGATGGTTAGTGGCAAAGTGGATGAAGCCAGCGCCCAGTGTAGTACTAAATCAGACAGACTGAAATGCTCCAGATCCCAGCTCTATTCTCACAAGTCACCACAAGGAGAAATAGCTAAATCTACAGCGGCTGAGCAATATTCCCTGTGAATTTTGTGTGTGTGGTCAGGTTTTCAAAGCACAGTATCTTTTCACAGATTACAGTGGGAACATTGGTGTTGGGTTAGCAGGAGGTGGAAAGTAAGCCAGCCTTCAGTTCTTTGTCCTGATCACTGCCTAGAGGCACCCACTGGGCCAGGCTTCACAGTGGAATACCTTTCTATTGATTAACAGACAGTTGCTCCCTTGGTCGAGAGAGAGAGACGAGAAAATATTAGGGGAGTGGAAGAAGCTTGAGAATAGCTATTTAATATCTCATCCTAAGTAGCACACCCAGACCATTTTCCTTCCTTCACGTGATCTTCTCTTAAATCAAATTGAATAATTGGGAATTATCCCAATCAAAAATTGGATTGTTCTACAAAGAGCTGGCACAGACTTGATGGGCTAAATGGCCTCCTGTGCTGCAATGACTCTAAGACTCTGTCACTTTAGAATATTGAACCCTGCAGGAGGAACATTTATTATGGAAATGAAGAGGGGTCAGCAGAAATGTAAAGAATGTTTAAGAAGCAGGGAAATTTAAGAATTTTGTGTCCCCTTTATCCAAATCACTACAGGGGCACAACACTCAGAGACAAGGCCATTCAATCCAATGATGCTTGTACTCCTGGTACTTGTAACTCTTTTCTGCAAGTTAATCAGTCTACTGCCTTGCCCCAGTTTAGTGTTGTTTCTAATCGGCGTGCTTCCAACGTATTCCACACACCAGGTAATTTGTGTAGGGGAGGATAATGAAGATGAGTCAAAACCACTCTGCAAAAGCTGCTGATATATGTTGTTTTTCTTTAAATTTGTTCACAGTTCTCTGAACTCATGTCTGTGTTTAGTTTCTGCAGTGTTATTGTCTGGTCTGATTTGACTTTTGGAGCGAAGTCATGAAGCTCAGCAAGCTAACAAAAGTCTTCTGTGGTTTAGATTATTTTTATAATTCTATAATCTGTACTCTTCAGACCAATCAAAGGCATGCTGCAGTGTGGAGTGGAATATCTTGTGGTATTGGTATAAAGACCATTATAAAGTGTGTCCGCAAGTGGGTACATTTTCCAGGAAATGTGGTTTTTGTGGATCCTTCTCCATTCGGAGAAGGCTGTGCAGCTTATCTGAATATCTCAAACTGTTTCCTCGCTCTCCAGCAATCTTCATTTCGTGTTACTGCATGTGCTCCTGAGTAAGCCTTGTCAACTTTGTTTACTCAGGCTGACTTAGAAATAGATATGTCATTAACTATCCTGAAGTAGTGGTGTCTATAATTAGAACTCCCTGGTAGAACTCTGGGTAAGTTCACTACCAAGCGTGGTACTGAACGATATAGACTTGGCAGAGTGGAGTGGTGATGGGGGTGGGGTGTTGTGATTCTGTTCCCAATTTCAGCGCTGCCTTTGGCTGCAAGGTTCAGCAGTAAGGAGCAAGTTCTGGCTGTTGCCTCAGTTCAGTATCTTAATGATTTCTGCTGGGTGAAGTGTTTGTGGATATTGTAGAGAAGGATCAGGCTACACTGTCATAACTATCCCACAGTTGAATAATGGCTTACATTTGGGTGGTTATGGTTTTGGGAGGAAGCCCTTCAGCAGATTTATCAAGGATTTCTAGCACTTTTGGAACCATACCACATCAGGAATCGACGCTCGCATAAAAGGAGTAATTGATTGTGGGGTGAGGGAAGGAACATTTTAAATAACATCTGTATAAATATACATTATTTCAGTATTAACAACAACAATATCGAGAGTTAATGGCTAAGGGAGTAAACCCGACAAAATCTGGAGTGTCATCCCAATCGATGGTTGGTGTTTCCCTCAAGTTAGCTCCTTCCAGCAACTCCTGCAACTGACTAGGACCTGACGTATAGGCTTTCATCTTTCCCCTGGTTACTAGCCCTTGAGACTGAGAGGGGGTAGGTACAGATGCTGGGCAAGTCAGCACCTCCGAAAACCATGCTTAGGCTGCACAGCAAACAAAGAAAGGCAACCTTTTGATTTGGAAGCAGGAATGTGAGGACTGTGCCCAGGCATGAACAACGACCTGCGTTCCACAGGGAGTGCACACAAGACCAGCCCTGACTGACCGTGAGCTACTGAAGTTTGATGTCGACATTGCTGCTCTGCAAGAAACCAGATGAGCTGACAGGCTCTATCGCACCTGAGAATCACGAGATGACAGAAGAAAATGGTGACACCTCTTGCAGGCTGACGTGCACCACCACAAGGACCAGTGGCTACAGCGGCTTGGCAACAGGTGCCAGTGCCAAAAACAATAGCCCACAATGACACTCAGTAGCTTCATGTGTGACACTTGTGGCAGAACCTGCCTCTCGAGGATTGGCATCTTCAGTCATCGAAGATGTGCCATATGAAGACTCCCCCCGTCTGAAATGGATTTGTTTGCTGCATGTGCACCTTTCGGAGATGGAAGGATACTGGAACAGACATACATTGACTGGAGAACTGGGTGATCTTCTGAAGATTAAGGGGATTTTCGGTTAGATCTGTGGCTGCGGAAATCCTTTTGGGTAGCTGCAGCCTTACCTCCAGGGGTATAGGGCAGACTGACCATTCACATAACACATCACTGGTAATGTTAGGTTCCCTTCCACCTGATCAGCTTCTCTCATGAGATATATTTGCTGTTGTGATACATTGCAGTTATTTGAAGCACTTAATTGAATTAAATTGCCCTGTGAATACTACAACCAGAATCTACCTTTTATCCGTATTTTTATTTCAGGAAAAAGGACAGCCAGCAGTTTATTATTTAATAGATTTTGAGCTAAATCATGGAAAGCTAATTCTGCCACTTCAAGCAGGACGCTGACAGGTGAATAAGTAGGAGCTTAAGTCAAACTGTCCAAATACTTTCAAACTAAATTATGGATATTTGACCATCTGTGAAATCTTAAACTTGCAAAATGGGGATGAGTTCTTGGGCTACAGATGGAAATCTTATCCTTGTTTAACAGGATTGCCAAAACCATGTTTGGTAAGAACGTCTATATCTATGTCGTAAGGGCTTGAAGTAGACTAATTTTGCTGCAGTGTAAGTAATTTCACATTTTAAATGCTCCAGTGATGAACTGGCTTCAAACTGACTACCACAAGTTGGAGTGGTAAATACAGTTGTAGCTCTTTCCAACTCTGGTCAAGCTTTTCACTTACACGCAAGCTGGAAATGGATGTGCAAAAGAGTGAACTCTGATCAGTCTGCTATGCACAAACGCTGCTTCTGTGGTGGATGAAGGTGAGAGCTACTGTGGAAACTTGAGTCTAAAGTGAATGCTATGGTCTCAGAGTGAGCAGGTTGAATGACCACCAAACTGGGTCTTGTGTTAGGAGGTGCTCGTTTGATGTGGCCATTTCAAATTGTACGCTGCCTCCAGGGACTTCCTTACAAAAACAACAGCAAGAGAATCATGCAGGGCATTTGGCATGTGGAACGTCAGCGGTAATGTTGCTCTCGTGGTTATATGCTGGTTAATTCTGGGTGGCTTTATATTTTTTTTATTTCAGATCATAGAATGATACAGCAAGGAGGCTATTCAGTCTATCATATCTGTGCTGGCCCTTTGGTAGAGCTATGCTATTACTTTTTCCCATAGCTCTGTAACATCTTCCTTTCCAAATATTTATTCCATTTCCTTTTGAAAATTAATATTGAATTTGCTTCCACTGGCCAGCCTTTTACAATTTGCTGTGTTTTTAAAAAAAAAATTCCCTTTTTTGTGTTGCCAAATATATTAAATCTGTGTCTATGAAATGACTCTAAATCTCCCCTGACCATGCCTTGCTGTAAGGAGGACAATCTCAGCTTCTCCAACAGCAAACCCTGTACTTATAGAATGCTTCAATGTAGCAAAATGCCCTAGGTCACTAAAATGGAGCATTACCAAACAAAATTTGACACTGAACCATATAAAATGTTATTAGAGTGAATGGCAAAAAAGAGGTACGGTAATGGGCCATAGTCCATGAGTCTCTGTTAGAGAGACACAGTCCGTTATATTGCTAAAGGGCTCCACACTGCAGCAAGCCTGGGACAGGCAAAGGGGTAGACCTCCATGAACTACCCTCTCTCTTCTCTTCCTTCCCCCCCCCCACTCTTTCTTCCTACTCACCTTTTTTTTCTTTCCTCCTGTGCTTGCTTTCTTTCTTTCTTTCTTTCTTTCTTTCTTTCTTTCTTTCTTTCTTTCTTTCTTTCTTTCTTTCTCTTTCTTTCTCTCTTTCTTTCCCTCTCTCTTTCTTTCTTTCTCTCTTTCTTCCTCTTCTCTCTTTCTTTCTTTCTCTCTTTCTTCTCTTTCTTTCTCTCTTTCTTTCCTCTTTCTTCTTCTTCTCTCTTTCTTTCCTCTTTCTCTTTCTTCTCTTTCTTTCTCTTTCTTTCTTTCTTTCTTTCTTCTCTCTTTCTTTCTCTTTCTTTTCTTTCTTTCTTTCTTTCTTTCTTTCTTCCCCTCTTTCTCTCTTTCTTTCTCTTTCTTCCTCTCTTTCTTTCTTTCTTTCTTTCTTCCCCTCTTTCTCTCTTTCTTTCTCTTTCTTCCCCTCTTTCTTTCTTCCCCTCTTTCTCTCTTTCTTTCTTTCTCTCTTTCTCTTTCTTCCCCTCTTTCTTTCTTTCTTCCCCTCTTTCTCTCTTTCTTCCCCTCTTTCTCTCTTTCTTTCTCTCTTTCTCTCTTACTTTCTTTCTCTCTTTCTCTTTCTTCCCCTCTTTCTCTCTTTCTTCCCCTCTTTCTCACTTTCTTTCTTCCCCTCTTTCTCTCTTTCTTTCTTTCTTTCTTTCTTTCTCTTTCTTTCTCTTTCGTTCCCTCTTTCTTTCCCTTTTTCTTTCCCTCTTTCTTTCCCTCTCTCTTTCTTTCTCTTTCTTTCTCTCTCTCTTTCTTTCTCTCTTTCTTTCTCTTTCTTTCCCTCTTTCTTTCTTTCTCCTACATTCCCTCTTTCTTTCTTTCTTTCTTTCTTTCTCTTTCTTTCCCTCTTTCTTTCTCTCTTTCTCTTTCTTTCTCTCTTTCTTTCCCTCTTTCTTTCCCTCTCTCTTTCTTTCCCTCTTTTTCTTTCTTTCTCTCTTTCTTTCTCTCTTTCTTTCCCTCTTTCTTTCCCTCTCTCTTTCTTTCTTTCTCTCTTTCTCTTTCTTCCCCTCTTTCTCTTTCTTCCCCTCTTTCTCTCTTTCTTTCTTCCCCTCTTTCTCTCTTTCTTTCTCTCTTTCTTTCTCTTTCTTTCCCTCTTTCTTTCTTTCTCCTACATTCTCTCTTTCTTTCCCTCTTTCTTTCTTTCTTACTCTTTCTTTCCCTCTTTCTTTCTTTCCCTCTCTCTTTCTTTCCCTCTCTCTTTCCTTCCTTCCTCCCTCCCTCCCTCCCTTTCTTTCTTTCTTCCCCTCTTTCTCTCTTTCTTTCTCTTTCTTCCCCTCTTTCTTTCTTTCTTCCCCTCTTTCTCTCTTTCTCTCTTTCTTCCCCTCTTTCTCTCTTTCTTTCTTACCCTCTTTCTCTCTTTCCTTCCTTCCTTCCTCCCTCCCTCTCTCCCTCCGTTTCTTTCTTTCTTCCCCTCTTTCTTTCTTCCTCACACGTATTCACCCTCCCCCTCCCCACCCCCACCACCTCCACCATTTGTGCATAGGTAGTTGGCCTTGTTTTGGCACTGAGCTGTTCCCAGTTTTGTTTTTTTAATTAAAATGTGCAGTCTCAATGGGAGAAGATTTCTGCATGGATCTGTAGTTTGGATTATGGAAGTGTTTCAGAACTCTTTCTGATTCTGCCACTAGTCGGTGCTGTTGTTTCGGAGCTTGTTTTGCTGTGTTTTGTGCATTAATCAAATGAAGCACTCGTCTGAATCAAATGTTTCAACATTTCTGTGAGAAGTGAAGAACTATATTGTGAAAGACAGTTGATGTTTTCAATACTTCTGGATTGAATGACCCCAAAAAATAATTTACTTGCGTTGACACAGATCTAATAAATTCCAGTTGGTAAGAGAATAAGACCTACCAATTAGGCCCCTTGAACCTGTTCCACCTTTCAGTAAGGTAGTTACTAATATTTGATCTCAACTCCACCTCCCCATCCAATCCCCCTATCCCCTGTGATTCTCCTGAACTCCAATAACCTATCAACCTCCCTCTCGAATATATTCTGTCTGACCGACTGAACGTCCACAGCTCCTTGGGATGGAGAATTCCAAAGATTCACAACCTTCATTGTGAAGATATCGTTCCTCATTTCAGTCTGAAATAGTCTCCCCCTTACCCTGAGACTAACCAGGGGAAACAATCTCTCAACCGCTACCCTGTCAAACGCTGTCAGGCTTTATCCTTTCAACTTCATTGCATAGCGCACATAGAGAAAATTTGCGTTGATATAGTGCTTTTCACAACCTCGGAACAGAATAAAGCACTTCACAGCCAATGAAGTATTTTTGAAATGTTTCACCACAATACATGGACTTACTGTAGTTAAAAAAAAACACATGCTAGAAATACTCAGCATCTGTGCAGAGAGAAGCAGTGTTAAAATTAGGACTCGTGACCTTTAATCAGAACGTCGACCTGAAAACTTATTTTTTCCTCTCCCTCCACGGATGCTGCCCAACCCTTTGAGTATTTCCAGTTTTCTATTTCAGGTTTCCAGCATCCACAGTATTTTGCTTTTGTAATTACTGCAGTTACTTAAGTGAAATACAGGTTTTTTTCTATACTTATTCATGGAATGTGGGTGTTGGTGGCTTGTCCAGCATTTATTGCCCATCCCTAATTGCCCTTGAGAAGGTGGTGGTGAGCTGCCTTCTTGAACCGCTGTAGTCCAGGTGTTGTAGGTACATACACTGTGCTGTTAGGGAGGAAGTTCCAGGATTTTGACCTAGCGACAGTGAAGGAACGGCCGATACATTTCCAAGTCAGGATGGTGAGTGGCTTGGAGGGGAACTTGCAGGTGGTGGTGTTCCCATGTGTCTGCTGCCTTTGTCCTTCTAAATTGTAGCGGACGTGGGTTTGGAAGGTGGTGTCAAAGGAGCCTTGGTGAGTTCCTGTAGTGCTACCATGTGTCTGGTGGAGGGAGTGAATGTTTGTGGATGGAGTGTCAGTTAACCAGGCTGCTTTGTCCTGGATGGTGTCAAGCTTCTTGAGTGTTGTTGGAGCTGGTGTTCTGAGACACCATTGAGGCATCTGTCTACAGTGCTATGTAATAGATGGAAGTCATCTGACATGAAAGACAAAGGTGTAAGTTCCAAAACAGGACAGTTACTTAAGTTATTGCAACATAGTGAACAACTGAAGAGTTTGATTCTTGAGTGATGACGCTAGCCGCAGATGGTGAAGGTGTAAATCACAGGGCCAAATGATGAATCCCACGCAGTATTAACTCTTGGAAACCTGATGCGCTTTCCTTTTTTCCCCTCACTAGGCTACTTTTCTTCAGCCTCCTTGACTCCCCAGTGTGAAACCTTCCAGTGTGGCCTGTTGTTAGTCACCTCGTCCCAAGCTCATAGTATCAATATCAAAAATTTAAGTTCATCTTACAAACATCTTCAAACTTGAGCTTGGTTCATCCCAGCAACGTTGAAACATAGGCAAATGCTTCATGCAAAAGATTACACCCATGTTCCCATTCACCATCACCCTTGTGTTCGTTGACCTACATTGGCTCCTAGTCCACCAATACCTCCATTTTAACATTTTCATCCTTGTTTTCAAATCTCTCCATGTCCTCAACACTCCCTATCTCTGAAATGTCTACTAGCTCCACAGCCCTCCCAAGATATCTGTACCCTCTCGTATTTCCACGATTTTAATCGCTCCACCATTGGCATCTGTGACTTCAGCCTGGACTCTAAACTCTGGAATTCCCTTCACTCCCTAAACCTCTCTCCCTCCCTCTCCTCGTTTCAAAATGCTCCTTAAAAATCTACCTCTTCCAAATATCTCCTTATGTGGCTCAATGTGAGATCCCCCCCCAACCACCACCACCACCCCAAAGTTCTGGACTCTCCTACAAAGGGAAACATCCTTTCCAAATTCATTTTGTCAAGATCAGTCAGAATTTTATATGCTTCAGCCAAGTCACCCCTCACTCTTAACTCCAGCGGAAACGAGTCCAGCCTGTCCACCTATAAGACAACCCACTCATTCCAGGTATCAATCTAGTAAACTGCCTCTGTCCTGAATTAGTTTACTGCGCCAAAGGAGTTATATACATGCAAGTTGTTGATGAAGATACCTAAGCCACCGGAGGCATCTCTGTTTGGCAGCTTGGCTTCTCCAAGTATTTTGATGCTGGGAATTTGGGTTTCTCCTTGATATTTAAAATCTGTTTAAAAACATTCTTATCTGGGTGTGGGAAGACTTTACTCTTCCTTCAGGCTGTAAGTGGTCCAGGTCTCACTGCTGTACAGCAGCAGTATGGTAAGCCTGCATCATATTATTCAGTGCTAATTTCCTGTTCTTCTACACATGTGCTTAAGTCAGTTAACTAAATGTGATTGTTGCCTTTCCAGTGCAAAAGCCTCACTTGTGAGGATGTTGGACATATAATAATAGATATATTCAATATCCTCTAAGAGCATCCTCAGTGCTGATGAAAGATAGCACATGATGGAATTCTGAAGTGAGAACAGAAAATGCTGTAGATGAATTTCCATGCTATCGGCATCTGAGACCAGAAATAGGTCAATGGTATCAGGTAGGAACCCCCATCAGAATTCACTAACATTGTGCTTTTGTACCCCTGTCAATGTTTTATTGGTTAAAAATTGTATGCACTGTATAACTTAATGCGACTCTGTTGTAGAGTGAACCCTGAAGACCTTTTCTGAATGTGCTGACTATTAGTGTTGCACAGATATAAACAGGTGCCCACATTTTAACTTCCATATAAATGTGCATAATTACATTTTATTTTGTTTTAATCTGTGCTAAGAAATGAAACTCATTGGAGCATCAATGTACATGGACTATAGTTTGCTCTGAGTGAGCTTTCTCTATTGTGAGCCAACTTGTGTCTGATATTTGATGTACTTGCACTTAAAATTGGTGTTAAATAGCTTTTAAAGTAGTGTTTCGGGGAAAATAACTCTAGCCGTTCAGACAGGAGGCTAAAGGTCTGCGGAGGTAAAATAATAGACATCCAGTGATGTTATGACACAACATCTGATTGAGGGATTAAGACGTTGACCTAAATAGCAAACAGCAAAGCTCATAACAGCCATATGAGCTCAGATTAGGTTAGAGGCTTGTAGCCACTCCCTGGTGTTCTGTTTATCACAGAGGCTGACTTTTTAAATTTTGGGAGGGAATTCTGTCCGTAGTCTGTTTTTGTGCTAGCAGTGATATTAATGCTGGTGTTACAGACCTGCATTCTCCATATCTTTATTACATTACCACATTTAGAGAGAGATTAACAATCATTACCATCAGTTTCAACTACAGGTGATTCACTGAGTGTACTTTACCTGAACCCCTCAATGAGATTTTGTTTATTCTCTGTATAACTTAGAAGTTGGGTAATGACCTAAGCACACGAGAGAAGCTCAGGGCTCTGAGATTAGAGCCCGGATATTAATCCCATGCATTTCCCTTTTACTTTGAATTAATGTTTCTTTTGTAGGCAGTATTATAGGAGATACCACTAGCCAGTGCTCTAGAATTAATTACCAAAAGAAATCAAGGTCAGGCAACTAATATATTCATAAAGTCGCTTGGAAGTACAGATCTGAGTATTGCTGAAAAAAAGACATGCTGTCAAAGCTTTTCGTCTTGCACCCATCAGGACAGGTTCACAAGAATACCAAATCTCAAAAGGAACAATTTATACTACGTGAGAAAAGGGTGTGGTTTGGTTGGCAATTAGACTCCGGTAGCGGTGGTGCCATGGAGAATGCACCAGGGAAAGGCTAACAGCTAACTTTTTTTGTTCAGTCATGGGATGTGGGTTTCGCTGGCTGAGCCAGCATTTATTGCCCATCCCTAATTGCTCTTGAGAAGGAGCTGGTGAGCTGCCTTCCTGAACCACTGCAGTCCATGTGGTGTAGGTACACCCACAGTGCAGTTAGGAAGGAAGTTCCAGGATTTTGAACCAGCGACAGCGAAGAAACGGCGATATATTTCCAAGTCAGGGTGGTGAGTGACTTAGATGGGAACACCACCATCTGCAAGTTCCCCTCCACCTGCTGCCCTTGCCATTCTAGACTGTAGTGGTCATGGGTTTGGAAGGTGCTGTCTAAGGAGCCTTGGTGAGTTCCTGCTGTGCATCTTGTAGATTGTACACACAGCTGCTACTGTGCGTCGGTAGTCGGCAATGTTTGTGGATGTGGTGCCAATCAAGCGGGCTGCTTTTTCCTGGTCGGTGCCAAGCTTCTTGAGTGTTGTGGGAGCTGTACTCATCCAGGCAAGTGAGGAGTATTCCATCACACGCCTTACTTGTACCTTGTAGATTGTGGACAGGCTTTGGGGTGTCAGGAGGTGAGTTACTTGCCGCACGTTCCCTAGCCTCTGACCTGCTCTTGTAGCCACAGTATTTATATGGCTAGTCCAATTCAGTTTCTGGTCAATGGTAACACCCAGGATGTTGACAATGGGGGATTCAGTGATAGTGACGCCATTGAACATCAAGGGATGATGGTTGGATTCTCTCTTGTTGGAGATGGTCATTGCCTGACACTTTTGTGACACGAATGTTACTTGCCACGTATCAGCCCAAGCCTGGATATTGTCCAGATCTTGATGCATTTGGACATGGACTGCTTCAGTATCTGAGGAGTCGTGAATGGTGCTGAACATCGTGCAAACATCAGCGAACATCCCCACTTCTGACCTTATGATGGAAGGAAGGTCATTGATGAAGCAGCTGAAGATGGTTGGGCCAAGGACACTACCCTGAGGAACTCCTGCAGTGATGCCCTGGAGCTGAGATGATTGACCTCCAACAGCCACAACCAGCTTCCTTTGTGCTAGGTATGACTCCAACCAGCAGAGAGTTTTCTCCCGATTCCCACTGATTCCAGTTTTGCTAGGGCTCCTTGATGCCACACATAGTCAGATGCAGCCATGACATCAAGGGCAGTCACTCTCACCTCACCTCCGGAGTTCCACTCTTTTGTCCATGTTTGAACCAAGGCTGTAATGAGGTCAGAAGCTGAGTAGCCCTGGTGGAACTCTGGGCATCTGCGAGCAGGTTATTGCTAAGCAAATGCCGCTTGATAGCACTGCTGATGACCACTTCCATTACTGATGATCAAGAGTAGACTGACGGGGCGGTAATTGGCCAAGTTGGATTTGTCCTGCTTTTTTGTGTACAGGACATACCCGGGCAGTTTTCCACATAGCCGGGTAGATGCCAGTGTTGTGGCTGTACTGGAACAGCTTGGCTAGGGACGCAGCAAGTTCTGGAGCACAAGCCTTCAGTACTGTTGCCAGAATATTGTCAGGGCCCATAGCCTTTTCAGTATATAGTGCCTTCAGCCGTTTCTTGATATCACATGGAGTGAATTGAAATGGCTGAAGACCTGCATCTGTGATGCTGGGGACCTGCGGAGGAGGCTGAGATGGATCATCCACTCGGCACTTCTGGCTGAAGATTGTAGCAAATGATTCAGCCTTATCTTTTGCACTGATGTGCTGGGCTCCTCCATCATTGAGGATGGGGATATTTGTGGGGCCGCCTCCTCCAGTGAGTTGTTTAATTGTCCACCACCATTCACAACTGGATGTGGCAGGACTGCAGAGCTTAGATCTGATCCGTTGGTTGTGGGACTGCTTAGCTCTGTCTATCACTTGCTGCTTATGCTGTTTGGCATGCAAGTAGTCCTGTGTTATAGCTTCACCAGGTTGACACCTCCATTTTTAGGTATGCCTGGTGCTGCTCCTGGCATGCCCTCCTGCATTCCTTCAAACCACGTGGGTCAACTCTGGTCAAGATGTTGCCATGGGGAATGAACCAGGGAATAGCTGTCTCCCAAGCTTTAGTTGAAAAAGGTGCAATCCATGGACACGTTCTTTCTGTTTGCACAGGACAAGGACCCTGTGTGTGAATATATGTACTTTCTAGCACACGTAAGTGAGCCACACCACGAGCTCAACTGATAATCTTAAATTGTTTGCCAGTTGTAATTCTTAGCACAATCTCAATTGTTTAGCAAGTGTTGTCCAATCGCAGAATCACAACAATCACATCTAATGTTGGACACTATATGTTCTGAGTTTTGCAAACACGAGCTGGCTGAGTACAGTCAGTACTTTGCCTGTTGTGATTATGATTCTGCCCTGGGCTCAACTTGCAGCTTTTGCCTTACCAGCAGCATTGCCTCTCTGTGCAGGCGGCACATGGCCATATCCACAGGCCGTACTGAATGCATGTCTGTACTCTGAAACTTGGCTGCTGTCCCTGATTCGATGGAGCTCTTGAACACGGCATCTTCACTGGGTACCTCCTGGGAGATCTGTCCAATGGTCACACCAGTGCCAGAGCAGAAAGTAAGGCTGTAAAATGCTGATGGTTGATATGTGTGTAAGTAGTATCAATCAAATACTAGAGAAATTGGGAAAGGGGATGCCCTGAGAGTGGGAAACAAAAAAAAAACTTAAGCAGGTTCCTGTACAAACCACAGAAGCGGGTAGAAAGATCAGCCATATTCTTCTTAAAGCTTGTTGTCAAATGTTGCAGTTCAGGTAGAGAAGTTTCCAAGTCACCAGTGACTTGAGCAGAGTCAGGAGCAGGATCCCGACTCACAATTATTTTCTAAAGTCCGGGAGAGGAGGAAAACCCAGACTAAAAGACAACCCGCTTCCAACCCCCACTTTCTTATGAATTCCATCAAGGCCAGCCCAGAATGTGCACCACCAGAGACACATGCAGGGTCGGTGTTGGTTGAACCCACTGCCCTGGTCTCCTCCCCCTTCCCTGGTGACCAGGACTTGGGGCTAGGTCTGTTTCTTTCTAGCACCACTTAAGCGAAAAGGCAAAAAAAGTTTTATTAGTTAGTTCTACTGTTTGGCACTTTTTAATGGTTATTTTTATTAGGTACTCATTTTTATTAAATGATCAGTTTATTACTTTGACATTGTTTTTGTTTTGCTCAGCAAGTTGTTTGTTTTCTTCATACCTTCACTTTCTTTTTGAAATTCATATTCAATGTTGTGCCAAACCAGGTCTCAGGCAGCTGCTGCTGAGTTTCTTGCTGAAGGGAAATGAGAGACTCACAGGAAGTCTGATTTAATTTTTGAAGAGCTGGAAAAGGGCATTTATTTGTGTTCCAGTAGAAGTGGGAGATGTTGGAAATGCTCAGCATGTCTGGCAGAATCTGTGCGGAGAGAAACCGATCGGTGACCCTTTGTCAGAACTAGTGCAGATCGTGGACCTGAAACATTGACTGTTTCTCCTCAGATGCTGCTTGGCCTGCTGAGTATTTCCAGCAATTTCTATTTACATTTCAGATTTCCAGCATCTGCAGTACTTTGCTCTCCTATTATATGCTCCATGCTGGGCATTTGTAAGTGTGGTTAGTTTCAATTTCAAATGAGAAAATATTAATCATTCAATACGATGTGTAATTTTCCTGTTCACAAAGGTCACTTGTGTGGATGGAAATAGCACATTATTGCTGGTGAATTGGTTGGTGCTAATTTACTGGAAGGTTTTGCCATTTTTAAACTTGGAAGTGAAACCAGGAATCATGCACCAATTGAATATGTCCCTGTTAGATCAAGATATTCTCATTTGTACATGGGAATGTTATTTGCGGTGCTTACGAAGTTCAGGTCTTTGGAATGTTGCTGTCCAGATATTGTATCAGGCCGGGTTCAAAGGAGCAGAGCTGGTTGTAAAAATGTGAATGACCAAATTGTGTGTAATTGCCTGACAAAACTGAGGTTGTGAAGTGTATCGTACTGATTCCTGAGCTTTCAATGGACTTTGTATATTGAGGCATATATAGAAGCATAAAGTACAAAAGCCAAGAGGTTTGGCTGAAAATAGTTCGACCCCACTGTGACTATGGTTTCCAATTCTGGGCACCTGAAGAATGTGAAGGCTTTGTAAAGGGTTCAGAAGAGGTTTACTGGAAGGGGTCCAGGGATGAGGGATTACAGAGAACCTGCGGCTGATCTCCTTGGAGCTAAGAATCCTGAGCAGATTTGATGCAGGTGTATAAAATTATTAAGGGTTTAAAATAAATAGAAACTGTTTCCAATGGCTGAAGGATCAATAATCAGATGGTCTGTTTTAAACTTCATTTAAGTTGATTGGCAAAAGAACCAGAGGCCACATGAGGAAAAACTTTTCCACAAAGAGTGATTAAGATTTGGAATGCATTCCCTTCCTGATATCGTGGTGGATACAGATTCAAATTAGTGCTTAAAAGGAAATTGGATAAACACTTGGAGAAAAAATTATAGGGAAAGAGCAGGCAGAGTGTGTGGTAGGACAGACTGGATTTATCTTGGAAAAAACTGGCACAGACTCAATGGGCTGAACGGTCTCCTTCTGTGCTGCAATATTGTACAGTACCCAAAGCACATCACAAAGGCGCTCGACAGAAACTATCGAGGGTTAAACAGTGGGATGGCAGGTGGGGGAATAAAGGCCCCAGAAAGAAGGACCAGGATCCATGATTTCTCTCTCTGGCCCTGAGTAGGCTTCAATGGTATTAGCAACCAGGAGCAGGAACCATAACACCCCTCTTCCCAGCAGCAGCAATTCCAACAGCGTTACTGTCATTCATCTCTTGTCAAGATCTGCTAACTCAGCAGAAACCTGGGATGTTCCTACTCTGTCTTTCAGTTACTCACTGTCTCCTCCAACTAAACATGTGAACCAGTTTCTTTTTGCGATGTTCACATTGAGATTACTGGATGACGGAGCTGATGGCTGAACGATCGCATTCTGACATCTGGATTGTTAGGAGGTGCAGAATTAACCCTGGGTGAGAATGTTACGACTTCTCGATTGTTGGAATTTGGTTTCATACGAACATAAGAAGTTGGAGCTGGAGTAAACCATTCAACCCCTCGAACCTGCTCCACCATTTGACAAGATTATGGCTGACCTAATTATGGCCTCAAATCCGCTTTCTGGTCTACTCCCTATATCCTTAGATTCTTGACTGACAAAAGAGTCAACCTAACTCAACCTTAAAAATATTCAGTGATCCAGCCTCCGCTGCTCTCTGGAGAAGAGAAGTCCACCCTCGGAAAAAGTTTCTCCTCATTTCCATTTTAAGTGGGAGATCCCCTTTTAAACTGTGTCCCCTTGTTCTAGTTTCTCTCGTAACGGAAAACATCATTTCAGCACCACCCCTGTCAAATTCCCTCACTATCAATATCCTGGCGGTTACCATTGACCAGAAACTGAATTGGACTAGCCATATAAATACTGTGGCTACAAGAGCAGGTCAGAGGTTAGGAATCCTGCAGCGAGTAACTCCCCTCCTGACTCCCCAAAGCCTGTCCACCATCTACAAGGCACAAATCAGGAGTGTGATGGAATACTCCCCACTTGCCTGGATGAGTGCAGCTCCTACAACACTCAAGCTTGACATTGTCAAGACAAAGCAGCCCACTTGATTGGCATCACATCCACAAACATTCACTCCCTCCACCACTGACGCACAGTAGCAGCAGTGTGTACCATCTACAAGATGCACCAAGGCTCCTTCGACAACACCTTCCAAACCCAAGACCACTACCATCTAGTTTGACAAGGGCAGCAGATGGAGGGGAACTTGCAGGTGATGGTGTTCTCATCTAAGTCACTCACAACCCTGACTTGGAAATATATCACAGTTCCTTCACTGTCGCTGGTTCAAAATCCTGGAACTCCCTTCCTAACAGCACTGGATGTACCTACACCACATGGACTGCAGCGGTTGAAGAAGGTAGCTCACCATCACTTTCTTGAGGGCAACTAAGGGTGGGCATAAATGCTGGCCCAGCCAGCGAAGCCCACATCACGTGAATGAATAAAAAGAAGGATCTTGCATGTTTCAATAAGATCACCTCTCTCTTCCAAGTGGTGGATGAAATAGCTAATGCTCTCGAGCCTTTCTACACCAAGGATGACATCAGAGGTCACATGACTATGGCAAGCCTATAGCTACATTGTACAAAGGCACTTCTCTAAACATGCTCCTTTTGATTAAAGAAACCAACCTGCATACACTATCGTTTGCAGTTGCAAGTCAGGTACATACATGGACTATAATGAAATCATCCTGCAGGTACAAAAAACTGGTCATTCTAGTCTGACCCACATTAGTCTACCCCTACACACGCATTGCGCACACAATCCTTAAAGGGTTCAGGTTTTCTAATGCCCTTAGTAGATGTGTTTCTCCAGTGCAGGATTGCCTTGTAATCATCTGCACTGGATCTACTCAATTTTTTTGATCCCTTTGGCAATTTTTACCGCTGCCTCAGCCTTACCATTTGACTGGGGATAGTGTAGAGATGATGTGTAGTGCTGAATTTCCCAATCGTTTATGAAGCGCCTGAATTCTTCATGTGTGAACTGCGGGCCATTGTCGTTCATCACGATGTTAGGAATGCCATAATGACTGAGGTGTACTTTTAGGCATTCTACAGTCTCACTGGTCGTTGACATCACCATGTCTAACTCCCAGTAGTCTGGATAATAGTCAACGGTGATGAGACAGTCAGTCAATTTCAAAGATTGAAGAAATCTGCTCCAGGCTTCGTCCATGGTCTGGGATGTCATGAGTCATGAGTGGCACTTTAGCTTGGTGTTCATTGCAAGCACTACACTGACTGAAATGGTCCTTAATCTCATTGCTCATGTTTGGCTAGTAGAGCATTTCCCTGGTCTTCCTCAGACTAGACTTGATTCCTTGATGTCTTGCATGGATGAGCTTCAGTATCTCTTTCCCCATCTCCTTAGGGATGATGACTCTAGTTCCTTTGTATAAGGTGACATCTTGGGAAATCACTTTATCCCTGTATGCCCAATACACTTTTGTAACAATGGGTCTCTCCTTGATGGTTACTGTATGTCCTTTCATCTCTACTTCCTGCAGTACTTGGAGAGTTGCATCTCATTGCATAGTCTACTTGATCTGAGCAAGACGCTCATCTATCAGATTCAGTGTCTCTGCTGGGCTGACGACTTCCGGGGCATGTCGTGCTATTGCTTCTCATTGAATCTGGAAAATTCCACACTCTGTACTAGCATCAGCAACTTTCTTCGAAGGGAGTGCAGCTCTTGACAACATGTCAGCGATGTACACCCACTTTCCCTGCTTGTACTTCACTTCCAAATGATATCTCTGTGAACAAAGTAACATCCTTTGCAGATGCTTTGGAACAGATTGAAGTAGTTTAAGAAAGATGCTTTGAAGTGACTTATGGTCAGACTCTACCATCACTTTGTCTCTCCCAAACAGGCACTGGTTAAAATGCTCGCAAGCAAAGACCATAGCCAGGGCGCACACTCAATCTATGTGTAGCATAGCTCAGTTGGCGTTAACACTCTGGATGCAAATGCAGCTGGTCGTCCTTGCTGCATGAGGGTTGCTCCAAGTCTTGCCTCACTGGCATCACACTGCAGGATGACCTCGTTGTTAACATCATAGTAACTCAGCGTTGGCATTGTTGTCACTAGTTGTTTGATGAGAGTGAAAACTGCTTCTTATTCTGTGCGCCAATACCATTGAGCATCCTTTGCAGTGAGCTTGTGTAGAGGTTCATACTCCATGAAAAATTGGGCAAGAACTTTGCTAGGTAGTTCACAAATCCAACAACTTGTTGCTCCACTGTCGCATCTGTTGTTGCTGCATCTCTGCTCCAGCTCTCACCTTATCGGGATCAGGGCAAACTCCTTTCGCTGTCAGTGCATGATCTATGTACTTGACTTCAGTCATCTTCAGTTGCAGTTTCTTCTTATTCAAGTTCATTTGGCGAGCGCTCCCTCTCTGCTCTCTGGCAGTCTCACTAGATTCTGATCATGGTCTGTGATGGCTTCTTCCATCATATCTGCACGTCCATAGACTAGCAGATCATCCGCAAAGCGCTTCCACTCCTGGAAGATAATTGACTATCACATGCTGCCGGTGGTGTCACCCTTCCGGAGAAGTAGAAATGCCAAACAGCAAGTACAACCATCTGTACCTCCCAAATGGCATCCAGAATGTAGTCCGGAAACTGCTGCTTTCATCCAACCCCACTTACCAGTATCCATCCTTCGCATCTAGGGTGGTAAAGATCTTTGCCTTGGAAAGTTGTGGCAAAATTTCTTCAGTGGCTGGCATGGGGTAGTGAGATCTCTTCAAAGCTTTTTTTGAGGCCATTTGGATCTATGTGCACACTCATCTTTTCAGGTTGTTTCACTGCTACCATCCTGCTAACTGTAGGAGTTGTAACTTTCTTGATTAGTCCCATCTTTTTCAAGCTCCTATCTTGTCTTTCAGGCTGGACTCAGCTGGAACTCGCTTTGGAAAATGCCGAATTGGTTGCACACTCATCTACTTCAAGTTGATCTTCACCAGGAAGGCGTCCAAGACCCTTGAAAACATCTTTATTTTTTTAGGATTTGTTCAGCATTCAATGGCTTTGCCGTGTAAAAACACTGCAAACCTCTTCTGGTACATGGAGGGTTACCAGTCCAAGCTTTTCACTTGTTTCAGCTGAGATGAGTGGATCTTGTTTAGTGTCTACTATGTGGAACTGCAAATCTTCTTTCTTCCCATTGCATTGGGCTTTCAGCTTAGTTTGCCCTTCTTGGGGTGAGCATTGTTCATCATATAGCCTCTACTTTACCTTTGGCTTCATTTCTGGGTCACCATCTTGAGCAATTTTACGCAGGTATTGTGAAGCTCATGATGTTGCACGTAGCACCAGTGTCTGTATGACACTCCATATTAACTTAGTGCTCTCCTGCTGCAGTCATCGTTCCAATAGTCACAAGCCATTTCTTTTCCTTGAGACTTGAGGATGCTAGCCTGTTCTAGGGTGTAGAGTGATTCTTCAGGTTCATCATCTGACGTGTCTCCAGCAACCACCTTTATAGGCTTGCTTTCTTTCATTCCAATAAAACTCTTGTGTGCAAAGCGATGGTTAAAGCACTGCTTTCCCCGCACTGGACATGCTTCCTTTTCTTTTGTGTGGTGTCCTCTGCAATATTTACATCCAATACTCTGGCTTTGATCTTTCTGCTGGCTCTTCTGCAAATAGCTCTTTCTTCTCTCCATAATTTTGTGCTCAGGAAGCCTGAACTGCCCGTCAGCAGTGTGCAAACCTTCATCAGTTTTCCCATCAATACTATGTAGTTGACGATTGACCACTTCAAAGCTTCTGCACGTGTCAATAGCTTTCTCGAGAGTAAATTTCTCTTCACTCAGCAGATCTCTCTTGGTGGGATTTCTTGTTCCTAAGACCATCCTGATACGATCACTCTTCAGTTGCTCAAATTCACAAGACTCAGCTCGACATCTCAATGGAGTCACATTCTGATCAATGTTCTCCCCTTCTTCCTGAGCTCTGGTGTAGAAAGCGTAGTGTTCATAAATAACATCGGCACAGGGCTTCAAGTGGGTCATTTAAGGCCTCAAAATTTCACAAGACTGGCTTTTCTGCTCCTATAATGAGGTCTGGAGTGCAATAAAGCTTTTAGCACTCTTTCCACAGCACCGATAAGAGTTGCTACCCTTATTGTTCAGGTTTCACAGAATCTCTTGTTTAACTCTGTGGCAATTTCATAGCTTCACCATTGAAATTGGAAGAATTTCCAATTTATTTTCAAATCCGCCTTCATCTCCATAGGAGCAGGTGCTGGAATATTCAAAGCAATATTGACTTACCCAGTGACCAATATTCAGTACAAAGTTGCCAATTGAAGTTTTAATGATTCTCTCACGTTTCTAATAGCTGCTGGCTCTCTTACAGTTCAAAATCCACTCGATGTCAGCTGCGCACTCCTGGCACATGTTCCAGGTGGTGGATGAAATGGCCTCTGCTCTCATGCCTTTATACACCAAGGATGACAATAGTGGTCACATGACTACAGCAGTCTATGGCCACAAAGGCACTTCTCCAAACGCTCTCATTCTTCTAAACTCCAGTGGATACAGGTCCAATTGGCCAACCTTTTATCATAAGATAACCCCTTTTCATCTCAGGAATCAGTAGAGTGAACCTTCCCTGAACTGCTAATATAATTATATCCTTTTAAGTCAGGAGACCAAAACTGTACACAGTAGTCCAGATGTCTCACCAACGCCCTGTACAATTCTAGCAAAACTTTCCTACTTTTATACTCCATTTCCCTTGAAATAAACAACAGCATTCCATTTGCCTTCCTAATCCCTTGCTGTACCTGCATACTAACATTTTATGATTCATGCCCAGATTCCTCTCTACCTCGGGTTCTGCAATTTCTCTCCATTAAATAGTATACTGCTTTTCTTTCCTTTCTGCCAAAGTGGGTGAGTTCACATTTTCCCAGATTATACTTCATCTGTCAATTTTTTTTGTCCATTCACTTAACCCATTTAAATCCCTTTGCGGGCTCCTTATGTCCTCCGCACAGTTTATTTTCCCACTTGCCTTTGTGTCATCAGCAAATTTAGCAATCGTGTATTCAGTCCTTTCATCCAAATCATTGACACAGATTGTAAGTAGTTGAGGCCCCAGCACTGATTCCTGTGGCACTCCACTGCTTACAGCTTGCCAACCCATTTATTCCTACTCTCTGCTTCCTGTTAGCTAATCTATTCCCTATCCGTGATAATACATTACCCCCACACCGTGAACTCCTATTTTGTATTTTATTTTGTGTTCAGTGCACCTCCATGCTGATGAGATGAAAGTGCCTCCCTGAAGTGCAAGAATTTGGGCTGACCCATGTCAGTTTCTGGTGGGTACAAGAGCACAATTGCAAACACTGCTCACGATTCACTACAATTTAGCAATAAATAGATAAAATGATTGGAAAACGTTCACACTGCAACTTTCAGCTGCTTAACTCCTTCTAGAGAACAAACAGCTGAGCTGTTAAAAGACTGTGATAGTAAGAATCACAAAACAGCAACAACTGCATTTATACAGTGCCTTATAAAACATCTCAAGGTGCTTCACCGGAGCGCTGCAAATCACATTAAGGAGATATGCTTGGTTAAGTAGCGTCGCAAGAGGCAAAGGGGCTTGGGGCCCAGACAGCTGAAGCCATGGGTGCTAATGGAGGAATATTTAAAATTGGGGACGCACAAGAGGCTGGAATTGGACGAGGGCAGAGATCTCACTTTTTAGGGTTGGAGAAGGTTACAGACATGGGAGAGAGAGGCCATAGAGAGATTTGAAAACCCAAGGATGAGAAATTTAAACCTGAGATGTTGCCAGCAGCCAATGTAAGTCACTTTTGCCAGATATGGCAGAGTGTTGATGGAATATTCTCTTCCTGTATTCAAATAGAATAGCACAAAATGTAAATTTTATACTAAAGGAGCCTGTCCCCCAACCCTTTGCCCATGCAAAACTCAGCAAAAATTAAGATAATAGAAGCAAATGCCCCGAAGAAGAGTCATACGGACTCGAAACGTTAACTCTGATTTTCTCTCCACAGATGCTGTTAGACCTGCTGAGTTTTTCCAGCATTTTGGGTTTTTGTTTCAGATTTCCAGCATCCGCAGTATTTTGCGTTTATCCTACTCTTTTTTTTGCCCCTACCCACTCCACCACTGCTTTGGATCGTGCTCCATAAATTTAAAATTCTTGTCCTTGTCTTTAAGACCATCTGACACCTTGCCCTCTCCATCTCTGTAACCCTCCTTAAACCATCCAACTCCTCAAGCTCTCTGTTCCTATGACTTTGGCTTCTCATGGATATCCCCTCCCTTCACTCTACCACTGGAAGTCATGGCTTAAGGCACCTAGTTCCCACTATCTGAACTAATCCACTATCTCACTAATCCTCTCTCCCTCTCTTTTAAAGACCCCTGTTAAAACTCATCTCGGTGTAGGTACAGTGCTGTTGGAAGGGAGTTCTGGGATTTTGACCCAGCAACTGTGAAGGAACGGTGATATAGTTCCAAGTCAGAATGGTTGTGGCTGGGATGGTGTCATGACACAGCCTCTTGGTAAAGACTGAGTTATTTAAAATCCCAGAGGGAAACTTTAAACAACTGTCATAACCTATATTTTCAAGTGGTATGTTTGAGATGCAACTCTAAGTTCAGGAATAAGACCACCAGTTCTCAAGAGATATCAAATTACATGAGACATTTATTATGTTACACAAGTTAAACATATACACATAGCTGCAAATTACAACTATCATAACTTTTAACAAATTCCCAAACTAATCTCCATTAAGGCAACAACAACCTATAGACTTTAAGCAGACACCTGGCAAAGCATTTTCACCTTACAGATTCAAAATGAGGTTCCTTTCACTTTGGTTCCTTTGCAGACAGTTGTAGGCTTACAGCTACTTTAATGTTACATGCCTCTGCTCTGCACGCACAACTGCTTTCTGTTATACTCAGCACTTCTCTTTGAATGTAAATTTTCATTGTATCACCAGGCCCTTTGAACTCCACCTTTTCTAACAATAAAACCCCTTTCATAGTATCAATTTTATTAGTAAAATGGACATATTACTTGGTGTGTCCTAGCTTGGTGCAAGATTTCACTCCCCTTCTTGAATGCTCTATTCAACAAAATGCAAATGTACATTCAACAAAATGCAAATGTACCTCTACCTCTGTTTACATCTCAAAACTACTGTACATCAAAGCACCAAGAGTAGCTGGCTTTAATCTAGTTAAAACACACACCCACAGACTAAGCCTCTATTTGAAAAGAATAATTTCCAATAACATTAAATATATTAATAGCTTCATGACAGAGGGGAACTTGCAGGTGGTGGTGTTACCACTCGTCTGTTGCCTTGTCCTTCTAGGTGGTAGAGGTCACAAGTTCGGAAGGTGCTGTGGAAGGAGGCTTGGCAAGTTGCTGCAGTGTTATCTTGTAGATGGCACACATCGATGCCACGATGTGCAGATGATGGAGGGAATGAATGTTTAAGGCGGTAGGTGGAGTGCCAATTAAGCAGGCTACTTTGTCCTGGATGTTGTTGAGCTTTTTGAGTGTTGTAGGAGCTGCACTCATGCAGGCAAGTGGAGAGTATTCCATCACACTCCTGACTTGTGCCTTGTAGATGACAGACACCATCTGGGGAGTCAAGTGGTGAGTTACTCTGCTGTTCTGCTGTTGTAGCCTCAGTATTTATAATGGCTGGTCCAGTTTCAGATTGGTGCCCCCCCCCACCCCAGTGCTCACCAGAATGCTGATGGTGGGGGATTCAGCAATGGTAACGCTGTTGAATGTCAGGGCAAGATGGTTAGGCTTTTGTTTCTATATCAGTCTCTATATTAATGCATGTTGTTTTGTTTTAGTGGCTGTGTGGGTGTGGATATGGGAAGGAAAGTGTAATTTACTGTTTGTGTTCTGTTGAAGTTAGAGCATTAAACCTATCTCTGAAATGCCGAATGACATGTTGTCTTTGTCCGGCTTTTTTATCTTTTAACTGTTAAGATTTTCGTTGCAAGAACACTGCCATTATCTTGCAATTAAATCCCCTCCCTGAATTGTTAAACCTCCCAAATAACCTAAGCAGATCAGATAATTGTGTGTTCGTGATAACTTCAGAGATGTTAGATAATGGCTTGCCATTTTCAGCTTCTCAATACTGAAGATCCCAGCCAGAGATAATGTGACATACTCCAATTTGGTGATTATAAATGTGGTAAATATTGATAGGTACTATGGCAATTGCACTGGACGAAGAACATCCTAGTACTTTCACACTGGGTTAACCAATGACCTATCAAATAGCTCAATTGTTAAAAGTCAGAATGTAGCCAGATGTACCATTCTCGATGCACTGATATTTTTTTTTCTCTTGGTGTGTTAGCTAATCTGTTCCTGCATTTGATTTCAATATCCTCTGGCAAGGAAGGACAAACCAATGACAGTCCCCACTTGTGTTTGGATATTGGGCAAAGATTTGATCGAACTAGATTCAAACAGAATAAACAAAGCAACTTGTCACGATCAATTTAAAGATTTCAATGATTTTTGTTATTTGTTTTAGTTTACAGCACCCCTGGAAAGCAGCTTGAGATGTTTTACCTAAATTAAAAGCACTAAATAAATAAAGTTGTTAATTGATTCAGGCAAGTTAGGCATGTAGATAAAGATATGGTAGATGAGCTAAATAAATACTTTGCAGCAATTTTCACTCCTGAAGATACTTGCCATGAGCAATAATGGTGTCAATTTTGAGCTCATGCTACCTTCAGCTTCACTGCTGTGCCCCATGCATCCCAAGCACATGACTTCCAGAATGACCTTGAAAGGGAAGTTGAAATATTTGGGACCCCAAATCCAATCGAGCACCATCTTGTTCTGCAAGCAGAGGAATAGTGCAAAAATATTGAAATGTGGAGAAATGACTGTCCAAGCTCAACAGGAGCATATTGCAGGCTTGAACATTAGGATCGATATTTCTTGTGTGAGTCCCCTTTTTAAGAGTTGTTACTGTGTTGTTACTTGATAGTTGCAAGTAGACTGTATATCCCAAATGTCGTCTTCAGTACATTGGCCAGGTTTTTATTGAGGCAACTGAGGTCTCAACCACCGGTTGGAGAACCAGCAGGGATCTCTCATCAGAGTGCAGAAGAGGCCCTTCGGCCCATCGGGTCTGCACCGACACGTGAGAAACACCTGACCTACCTACCTAATCCCATTTACCAGCACTCGGCCCATAGTCTTGAATCTTATGACGTGCCAAGTGCTCATCCAGGAACTTTTTAAAGGATGTGAGGCAACCCGCCTCCACCACCCTCCCAGGCAGCGCATTCCAGACCATCACCACCCTCTAGGTAAAAAGGTTTTTCTTCACATTCCCCCACCCCAAACCTCCTGCTGCCCCTCACCTTGAACTTATGCCCCCTTGTGACTGACCCTTCAACGAAGGGGTACACCTGCTCCCTATCCACCCTGTCCATGCCCCTCATAATCTTGTACACCTCGATCAGGTCGCCCCTCAGTCTTCTCTGCTCCAACGAAAACAACCCAAGTCTATCCAACCTCTCTTCATAACTTAAATGTTTCATCCCAGGCAACATCCTGGTGAATCTCCTCTGCACCCCCTCCAGTGCAATCACATCCTATAATGTGGCGACCAGAACGGCACACAGTACTCCAGCTGTGGCCTCACCAAGGTTCTATACAACTCCAACATGACCTCCCTACTTTTGTAATCTATGCCTCGATTGATAAAGGCAAGTGTCCCATATGCCTTTTTCACCACCCCACTAACATGTCCCTCCGCCTTCAGAGATCTATGGACACACACGCCAAGGTCTTTTTGTTCCTCAGAACTTCCTAGTGTCATGCCGTTCATTGAATACTTCCTTGTCAAATTACTCCTTCCAAAGTGTATCACCTCACACTTTTCAGTTCCATGGGACAGGCCCAATTGAATCCAATGCCCTTCAGGCACGTAGGAGGCTGCTGGCAGGTTTTTCCCACAATTTGAAGTCCCTGGCAGCAGAAATTCAGCCAGCCGAGAGACGCCGACCAATCAGAGGCCAGCAGCTCATCAGTGCCCACCCGCCAGAGGCCCAGAATCGTCATGGGACCCTGGGGCAAAAGTGATTGAGGACGAGATGGGGGTTGCAGGGTAGGGGGAGTCGGAGGCAAGGACAGGAGGGGTTGCTTTCAGTGGCCTCTGCTGTCTGATTCCAGGTGCCTCGATTGGGCACACGGTGCCGGATGATAAGGGATTCCCCACCCCACCCCAGGGCAGAGTTCGCTATGCAACCTTCCGAGGGCACAGGAAAGCCAGGAGCCATAATCCCTGAGCCACCACTAAATAACAGTGGGCTCCAGTCTAACGGGTGTCAGTTGGCTCATTAATGAGCCTAATTGACATCCCATCGCCGGCTAGGAGTCCGGCATCAGCCCCTCCTGCCCTCCCACTTTATAGGGGAGGGTTTAGCTGCGGCCAGGAGACTGACGGGGCCTCCCCCATGCTGCCATGTTTCCCTCTGTGGCGGGCTGCGTTAAATCCAACCTATAGTACTCCTTTTGCTGCCTCCTTCCATTACCTCCCTGTTTCAGGCATTGATGGCAGAGCCTCACTTGTTTATCCTGACTTTCCTCTACCTGGATGACACTTTTTTTCACAAGATGTCTGTGGTAACAGCTGGGCCTGGGCTGTTCTGCACAGTTCAGCAGTAAATAGCCTCATTGCATTTAACTTCAGTTAAACACTGTGAATGAATGCAGTGTGGGCTTTAGTAACTCACCAGACCTACTGAAATCAGTAAGATCAGATATTAAGGAATTTTCGTTGTCTTGCTGAGATATCTCAAAGTAACATTCAGTTAATTCTTGGCTAGTGCACTAAGACCGAATGTTAAATGCCAATGTGTTGGGTACACATCAGTAGTGAAGGGCGACTAGGTATTAAAGAAAACTGATCACCGTAGATCGAGGGAAACTATTTCTGCTGTTGGGGAGTCCAGGAATAATCGACATAGCCTGCAAGTTAAATCTAGACCTTTCGAGTGAAGTTAGAAAGCACTTCTACACACGCAGGATGGTAGAAGTTTGGAACTGTTCTCCATAAACAGCAATTGGTTCTAGATCAATTGTTAATTTTAAATCTGAGACTGATGGACTTTTGTTAACCAGAGATATTACAGGATATGGGGCAAAGGTGGGTATGTGGAGTAAGGCCACAGGTCAGCCAGGGCCTCACTGGTGGAACAGGCTCGAGGGGCTAAATGGCTTCTGCCTGTTATGAAGTCCTTTGAACTAGTTACTTTTCTAACTTTTTTTCCAACTTGTTCACCAAGAACCCTCCTTGTGTTTTATTGCAGATAAGAAATTGTTGGAAAAAATTCTATTTGCCGATGCTCTCTTGAGTGCTGATGTTCACATCCCTGTTTTTTCTTGATACAGGCAGTGAGTTTTTGCCACCTTAAAGAGGCGCTGGAAGTGGATTGGAGCAGCGAAAAAGCAAAGATGTGTCTGAAACGCACCCCAAGTGATTATTTTCTTCTACAAGGTAAGGGAACAACTTATCTGCGGTGTACATTAACAGAGCTTAGTAATGCAGGGCTTTCTGCTCTCCCTGTACTTTGTATTGTGGCTCTTAAACTACAGCTAGAGCTAGTGGGGGCATCTTTTTTTTGTGTTTCGCGGATGCTGGTCCCCTGCCAATGCTGTACTTTTTTTCACTAGTGATTTGATTTTAACGACTTCAGTGGCTTTCTAATCTGCTTCACAGGTCATGAAGAGTCAACCACTTAACATGGGATTGAAGTCATTGTAGGATGCATTGGTCTCCAGTGACCCCTGCTTGTGGTGTATGTGTGAGACCCTGGGTTAGAGCAACATTAGTCTTTTTTGTGACATCCTTTGCAATCAGATCAACTGCCAACATAGGCTACCTTGAATCACACGTGAATAAAACTTGTGAAGGATATTGGTGGCATCCACTACTACACCACTCTGTCCCAGAAAGAGAATCAGTGACTTCAGGAGTGGCAGAAAATATACTGTAGATTTTCAACACCTGAGTTTAAAAGGCTAAAACCTCTGACTCGCTTGGTACATCAATGATCACCCAGTTCCCTTAACTGCTGGATAATTCTATTCAGAGTAACCAGGAAAAGGAGTTGAACATTGAGCTTACATAGGTGGTAATTCTGCCATTACTCACATTGCTGCCCATTGAAGATATTTTTTGACCTCATCTCAAGGCAATTGATGCTGCGTGATTGTAATATAGTTTAACTGGCAAAGTGACCCAGCTAATGTCATAGAACACAATATAATTTCAGTCTACTGCTTTTTCTCCTCTCGCTCACGCTCACTCTCACTCTCACTCTCAGTTTGTGGCTTCTAGAATGAACAGAATGACACATCCGCTGATAATGACTTGAAATTCTGCATTTACTTTCAAATGGAAGTTGTTGCCTTATTTCTCGAAGGGTGAGCTCTGTGTTGGTTAAGTGTAAGACTTGAAACAGAGAGCAGGGGAACTTTTTTCTCTTTTGCACAAAGGGTTATGAGGCTGTGGAATGTATTGCTGCCATTTGTGATTGAAGCACAGATTACTTAAGCAGCGAACGTTTAACAGGTTAGATGGGTGGTTGGAGGGGGAGAAGAAAGGATTTGCAAGTAGTGGGTGAGGACTGGTCTTCATGTGGAAGATACAGCAACGTGGACTTGGGCCAAGTGACCATTTTCCATGTTGTAGTTAAATGTTGAGGCTGATGGCAGGTTGGCAGTCAGCAGATTGCAGCTGGTAGCACTCCATTTATACTGCAAGTTGTGCATTAGTTCCATTGAGTGAAGGTGTGCAGGTCTCTGTGCTGAGATACCTACTGGACCTCCTGAACCTGTGTCAATACCATTCCTTGAGTTGTACTTGATGTGAAATGGAACTCGGGTGGAATGAGCAGGGCTTCCAGTTGAGTCCTATTAGGAACAGTCTGGAGTTGTGCAGTAACTTTTGCGACGCCTGACAATCATGAGAGAGAGAGAGAGAGAGAAGGGTGAGAAAATACCATCGAATTCACTCTATTCAACCAGAGGTGCCACTTGACATACCCACAATACAGTCTTTTAGAAGAGGTTTAACAATAATGGCAGGATTCCTCTAACTCAGTGAAACAAAGCTACTAGAGTCTATAGTTACTCATGACTCATCACAATCGCAGATAACTAACAGCCAGAAATATCCTCTCCTCCTCAGAACTTGTCATGTTACGTCTTAAACCTCCGGTGACGCTGTACTCAATGAGTCTCTTTAGTTTATTCCACAGGGTGCTGGTTTTCAGGAGAAATCATTTCCTGACATCTAAACAGATTGTCCTTCAGTTTAGCTGTGCAGAGGAGGTGATCGTGCAGCATCAACACTTAACTGTCGGTGAATCAGAGCATCCCATGATTAGTACAGCAGTGGTGCTGGCAGCCAACACCACCCAAAAGGATTAACTTACAACATACATTTTGTGGCATCTTTTAGCCCATATTCCTGGGACCCACAAAGAAAGACCTTGGATTGATAGTGTTTCTCATTTCGCTGGGGCATTCCAAATCACTTCGCAGCCTGGGAAGTAATTTTGCAATGTCGGAAATATCCCCAAAAGAACTGCTAATACTGGCTAACAATGTTTTATAACCAAGCGATTGCAGACATTGTGTACTGGTCTTCTGTAGCTATACTTTCTGTATGGAATTGGTGACAAACTGAATATGCCAAGTGCCAGCACTTGTGAAACCCATTGTGCAAAAAGTGTCAGACAAAATTTAGCAGGATCTGAGATGTTATCTGTGCAATCATTTAAAACTAGATTGTATGCTTAAGAATGTGGAGAGGGGCTAAGAGAATTTTTCACAGGCAGAAGGTTAGAGCATGAAGTGCTTTGTCACAGGAAGTGGTTCAGGTTGAGACAAACCAATGGGTCTTTAAGGGAAAATTAATTTAAACATTTGAAGCAAAGGAGGTTCAAGGCTATGGGGAGAGAGTAAGATTACTTTGAGATTATTCCAGCCATATAGGTGTAATGGGATGAATGATCACATTCTACACTGTAAACTTATTTGGTTCTATAGCGGCACTGTTCTGCATCTGTCTTTCCCTAATTTCTTCTCGTCAAAAATTTGTAGCAAGGTATTCTTTAACAATATTTTGTTCAAAATGCTCTGCTTTATTTTCAATCTGGCTCTTAAGAACCCACCATAAATAACTGAAGCCCAGCTTCCTGCTGCAATTTTAGTATTTCCATTGTCCCTGCTGCTTGGTTACTCAGCTGCTCAGAGGCTGCAGGCTGCAATCCCACTATCCCACCTGCTTCAGCAAAACATCACTACTTCCTCTCATACAAACACTTCTAAACCCCTCCAAAGCAATTCACCAAAACACCACCTGTGCTAAAAATAAAAGGCCACTGAAGTTTTACCAAAACAGCATTTAACAAGACTTTGGGTGTTTTTTTAAAATTATTTGTTGAGTTTACACAGCTGCCTTCCTTATTGTGATATTTGGTGCGATGGTCGGTGCACATTGCACTTTGCTCGAGTGTGTACCCTTAATAACTTCCACTGATTCAAGAGTCGGATGGCTTGCTCCACCATGCACATCGTAATCCATGTGGTTATCACAGAGTTGCATTTAGTTGACGGAGGTTGCTTCTTTCTTTCGCGTCTTTTGAGAAATATAGTATGAACATAAGAAATACAAGCCATTTGGCCCTCCGCAGCTGCTCCCCCATTCAATAAGTTCATGGCTAATCTAATTGTGGCCTTAACTCCATTTCCCTGCCTGTCCTCCATAACCCTTGACACCCTTGTTGATCAAAAAATCTGTCTAACTCAACCTTGAATATAATCAATAGCACAGCCTCGGCTCTCTTGGATAGTGATTTCCAAAGATCCTCATCTCCATCTTAAATAGGAAACTCCTTACTTTGAAGCTGTTCCCCCATTTCTAGATTCCCCCCCCCACCGCACCCCCACTGAGGGGAAACATCCTCAGTGCCTACCCTGTCCGGTTCCTCTGTTTGAGCCATTGTTCAAAAAATGAATCTAAATAAATTTGCAAATGATTTAAATATATCAAGTATATTGATCTGAAGCATTGTATGTGCCGCCATTGCACAAAGTGTTCAGTCATCCATCAGGCCCCAGTATTTTCAAAGTGGTCTTATTGCCAGCATCCTGACTGAATAAAGAGACTTAACAATGGTTCAGGCACATCAGGCTGTCACAAGGGTACTTGCCCAGACATGTGAGGCAGAGAACCAGCCAGGATCGAGGAGAGGGGTAGGAGTACAAAAGACCAGATGGACCGATATTGAAAGAGACCTGTGTCATGATGTGGACAGAAGCAAAAATAATGGCTTTGGGCCAAGCCACATAGGCAAGACTTGTATTGATAGCCTCCCCTCTTGTCTGTATATTCGTACAGAATACTACTATAAACACTTCTTTACAAGCTGTGCAGAAACTGTAAGCACGAGGGCATGCTACAAAGACAACTTCTAAATAGCTTCTTTTAAGAGGAAGGCATTAACAATGTAGGTTATGTTTCTGGATTATAGTTTGAGAAAGTGGTTATTGTAATTTTTTTAAAGTTGCAACACCAGTGTAGCGTTGAGCCGTGAAGACTAGAAGATGGAAGGTTTGACTGTTGGCCTATGCTGAGTTTGCTGATCTTTAGTCAGGTCAGCAAATTGCTCTTCATGGCCCAGGACTAATTGCAACCCAGTGACCTTGACTAGAAAGTGCATGGCAAATGATGACAGAAACAGGGTTCGTTGTGGTGCCCTTTCTAAACGATTAGCCCACTGACCCTTGCAGTCTAGGGTCGCATGAAGAATGAGCAAGTTACTGAGCACAAGCATGAGTCACTGCCTTCAGGACAGGAGGATTCCTTAAAATTCCTATAAGATGTAGAAAATCCCATCGTATTATCCAAGGAAGAACAGGGCATTTCTCCTCAGTATTTTGTCAATATTTATTCCCCAATCATGACTAAAAACAGATCTTCTGATCGTTTATTTCATTGCTATATGTGGAAACTTGCTGTACAGAAATTGGCTACTGCGTTTCCCATTTTGGAACATCCTGAAATTGTGAAAGGCCCTAAAAAGTCATTGAGCATATTCAAGGGAGAGGTCGACTGATGTTTTGGGATACTAAGGGAGTTGAGGGATATGGGGATAGTGCAGGAAGGTGCAGCTGAGGGAGTAGATCAGCCATGTTTTTGTTGAATGCTGGAGCAGACACGAAAGGGCCAAATGACCAGCTCCAGCTCCCATTCGTGCGAGTCTCTTTTATCGATGATTTTGAGGCACATGAAGCTATGGCCAACTGGTTGAAGTATCTGAGGACAGATGACCGTCATGGAACTGTACCCTAGTAAGGAATCACCTTTTTGGGGGGACATCAGGAAACAAAAGAGCACATTGATGTTGGGTTGGGGTGTGGGTGGGTGGGATGCAGCAGCGCAATAGAATGTAGGTTAATTTATTTTCCAATGTAAAATCTCCAGTCCAATGCATGGTATTTGGAAGTCCCAAAGTATCCGAGTTTTACTGTGACAGGCTCGTATAAACTTTAACAATGGGACATGGTTGCTTTGCTAAGTTTTTGTTAACTGAGAGCACATGAAGCACTGGTGACAGCTATGCTGATAACATCAGCACTATTATTAACAGTATCGGGTGAATAATAATGAAGTACACTGCTGTGTGGAAGCTGCCCTATGGAAAAAGCCGTGGGTGTTACAGTTAACAGCTTCAAGGTTGATGTGCACAGCCAGCAAGCAGCCTGCAGGAAGCCAGGCTAGGGTTGGTGATGTAATAAGGAAGCTGATGGGGCAGAGAAATTGTGATTGGCATCTAAAGAGAACTCTCTGGCACTTGCCATTGTTCCGTGATGTTACCATTTAACCCTTTGTGTGCCGAATGCCTGTATACATTGCAACAAAATAAGTGCAGAATTGAGTGAAGAGCTTCTAGAGCATATGCTCAATAGTGCGTTCTAATTTCACCCATAGGTCAGGGAATTGGGTTCAATGCAAAGGGTCAAATTATTGTCCTGCTTCCAACGTTGCATTTCTTCTGATGTTGCAGCTGGAGAATCCAGAAGGAATCCTTTTTTTCATCCACTGCTCCCACTGTGAGCTTCACTTAGTGTTACCGTCACCAGATAACAGCTTACATTTAAATAGCACTTTCAACCAAAGATTTTTCACAAATATATGGAAAATAGGCAATATTGACCCTATAGCTGTACCCTAGCAGGGGGTGGGGGGGAGAAATTGATGCCAAAGAATTCAGTTCTGAAGAAGAGTCATATTCAACTCGAAATGTTAACTCTGTTTCTCTCTCCACAGATGCTGCCAGACCTGAGTTTTTCCAGCACCTTCTGTTTTCATTAATGCAACTTCAGTCATGATTCATCCCAAGATTTAATGTTGGCAGCAGTCTGACACCACAGCGGTGTGCTTTAAAAGTTCTTAAACTATTTGCAATGCAGATAGTTTAACCATGCTGTGTGTGGTGCCAAAAAGCTTTTTATGAACATTAAATTTGAAATATGTTTAAAACCAAAGAATGCAAAAATAAGCTGGAATCATACGACCTTGTGTCATTTCACAAGTGGCGTGGAATTGGCACTAAAGGTCATTTTCATCTTCGTATATTGGCGGGGAATGTACATAACCTACCACTGGTTCACTGCATTTGAGTAATCTTAATATTTTTTTATTTCAGTGCAGTAAAGCCCTCATGGGGTGAAATCATCTTTTTTTTACAATGGCTATAGAGATGAGTTATTCCTTTTAATTAATGAAATTGTGTCAACAGGCATTGTTTACATGTATCCTTGATCTTTAATGTATACAGCATGTATTGTAACATGTAGGGTTGTGAAATTAATTCCTTCAGTTTCATGGTTTCATTTCATAGTTCATCACCAGTCTCGCTCTTGCTATGGTTTGTGCAATTTAGTCTACATTGCCCAGTATCACTCAAATGTTGGCATTTTTGGTGCACTGGGATTCGTATGCAGAATTGGTAACTCTGACAAATCGTGCTTCACATGGTAAGTGTAGAAATTTATTGTATTTGTCATATGTCGTACCATACCAGTTACTCCTATCTATAGCTCAGTGAGTTTAGCTATTGCCACACAGACCAGAAAGGCCGCATGTTCTGTCTCCACTCTGTGCTAAATTAACTTGGTTCAGCTGAACCATGGTATGTGTGCTTCAGTTGGTTTTTGTGCCCATTGGTTAGAGAGAGGTAATTAGTTAGTATCTAGTGATCTGTCCTGGAAACCTGTAGGGATTTGGGGGGTGTAGCTTTGAAGGAGTGTGTGATTACTACTTCAGATCCAGAAAAGGCAATTGGATCAGTGATGATCTAATTGAATGGTGGAGCACGCTTGAGGGGCTGAGTGGCCTCCTGTTCCTATGATTTGTTGAGCAAGGTGAAGAGCTGTGGAAGAAGCAGCTTTCAAAACAGTAAACAAAAACTTGGAACTATTTAGCACAGAGCAGAGATTCTGACGTGGGTGAATATGCTTCCACCCCCCCACATTTGAGTCTGGGGGTAGTTAAATCTCCCTATGGTTTAATGAGATCTTAAAGTAATCTGCTTTGATGAATGAAAGTATAAAAGTAATCTCTTGTCGTCCGTCACGTGCAGCTTGGTATACAAACAACATGTGATGCATTTAGGTACTGACCCTTTTAGGGAGCTCAGTCCGCGAATGAAACAACATTGAAAATTCCATCACTGGTTGGATATAGTGCATTGTTGTCAAATTGCAGATTTAAATCCCAGTCTCAAATGACACGTGAATGCACAGGGCTGAGGGACCTTTTTGAAAGCAGCTGGGTTAGTCCCATGAAAGCACGCTTTGTCAACAATCCTGAAATGTATTACTGTTATTGCAGGGAATACACAAACTCCTAAACTCCTAATCTTGTAACTGCTGACAGAGAGAGAGAGAGAGAGAGGGAGGGGATGGCGGTAGGGGGAGGGGGTTGCAGATGGGGGGTGGAAATGCTGAGAAGTTGTCTGCAACAGCAGAGCCGTGTCAACAGTTCATACTTTTCCAAAAATAGTGAGCTTTAGATTTACCCTGTGTATCGGCAAGTACTGAAGTTTCC